>NW_015160213.1:1285915-1286057 GCF_001447785.1 Gekko japonicus
GCTGGAAAGACTTACTAAGGCACGCATGAGCGGTTGAGGGCAAATTCAGAGACTTAAAAGTTGGGCGAAAGTAAACAATCGAAAAAGTTGGCAGGGAAGAGGATGGAGAAGCTTTTAAAAACGAAAGGAGCTGAGAGTCCAA
>NW_015160213.1:1286421-1297502 GCF_001447785.1 Gekko japonicus
TATGATGAGCGAAGCATTGGCCCCAGTGACAGATTTAAAGGCAGACTATTTTATGAGCGAAATGGATGTGGTCTACAGGTCCTAATCCATATACATAAAGAAGAATAATCTGCCTGGGGAAATTGTGGTGAGATTCTCAAAGAGGCACGTAAGGGATTGCATCCTGAGAGCGATGGCGGGGACACCTTTGAGAATTGAGGACAAGACTATTCGGATTTTGAAAGATATTCCATTTGAAATAAGACAACGGAGAAAGAAGTATAAAGATTAATCCTTTTTCTTCAAACCAACGAAATTGGCTATAGGTGGTTATACCCAGAGGGCGTGACCTTTAAACTCCAGGAAAAGAAAGAAAAGATTGACTCTGTGGCAAAAGCACGAGACTTTTTGAGAGCACAGCGGGGTGAGCCTGAGCAGCATTTATGCGCCGACAACTCCTCCCGGCGAGTCGTAAACAACGTGAACCCGGGGCCCTCTACCTTCGCAGGCCACCCCCTCACCACCCAGCCCAGCACCCAGGATATGATGGGGTCTCGGGCTGAGCAGTGGGACAAGACAAGAAGAAATGAAGGTTGAAAGACTCTGAATGGAACTCTGATAAATAAGATATTTTAACATGGAGATGCTGAGGGAATCTTTCCTAACAGTTAAACTTAAGATTTAAAAGTTATAAAAGCACGACTGACTAAGTTCATAGAATGTAGCGTTTAAAGGGATGGTATAGTATATAAGATATTTTGAAGATCTCCTCTTGGGTTTTTAGTCAGTAGTGGTTATCTTTACTTTCTCCCTAAATGTAGTACCCCTCCCGCTTTTTTCATTGTAGTTTGTAGTCTATATATAAAATGCAATTAAAAAATCCCCTTCAGGGGGGCCAAAAAAAAAAAGAACTGAACCAGACCCCACCTACACAGAACGGAGCCCACCTGGTTTCTCAGCCACACCCAAAGTTGACAAAATGTTGGACACCAGCTTTTGTACAGATTAAGCAAAGGTGCAATATGGAGGTAAAATATCTTTAAATGGTTTGATTTTTCCATGACAGCAAAGCTAGAGTCATGGATATCTTGGGCATGTTGTAGAACATTAGGTGAATACTTCTTCACAGTACTCCCCCCGCCCCCTTCCGCCCCCGTTGCCCAGTAGTTCATTTCTACCTAGCAGTCCTCTGCCTATCTTTATGTCAGGGCCAAAATACAAGTCAAAGAGGGACCATCCAGTGGCAGCCAAAGTCACTGGAAGAGCATTTGTAATTCCGCAAAGCCCTGATCTGGATCACACATGAAGCAGCCCCAGGAGCTCTTGTCCCCCCCTCCCCCATGTCTTTTTGCTGTTTCTTCACTTGAAAAGGCATGGGGGTGGAGGCAGAGCTCCTGGGGCCGCTGCATGCTTGATCCAACTCAGTTCCTTGCAGAAATTTTTAAGGAAGTACAAACACTTTTAAAATGGCTCTAGCATCCCCATGGCCTCTATCGTATTTTGGCCCTCACTCTCCCATTCTAAATTTCTGAACCTCTCCTCACCATTGCCAAAATGCTGATCACAGAAACTATTCTATAGAATTGCTTGTGGTCCAGGTCTCACAAAGTGCTCCAAGGTAGGTGAGAAAGTAAAGGTGTATCTGGGCTGCATTATTTCAGAGGACAGGAAAGAGGTGACATGAATCCATGACAAAAAAATATTCTCTGTAAACAGAAAATCCCCATGTGAGGATGTAGTCTCAAAGTGGTACAGCCAAGACACAGGTCTGCCACCTCATCTACCAATTGTGAAAACAAAGCCTTTTGATATGGGCATTTGCTGGATGATTTGTCTTGAACTTGTCGGGTCCTGGCTAAAATGCTGCACAATGTCTCACAGTTATATGGAACTAGGGAGCAAGGCCCGTTGAGCAGGGCGATACAACGGGCGGCTAGCCCCCCCCGTCACCTCCTCCCCCTCTCCGCCCTGACCCAGGCGGCCGCCGGTCTTAGGCTGGAGGTCGTCGTCTCCAGCCACACGCGGCTCTCGGCTGTCCCCCGCACGGCACTCACCTCCTCCCCCTCTCCGCTCTGACCGTTGCAGCCACCCGTCGGCTCCAGCCACCCCTCTGCACTGTGCTGGCGTCCTCCCCCTCTCCGGCCTGACCTAGGCGGCCACCGGTTGCATCCCGGCGGCCGTCGCAGCCGCCCATCGCCTCGAGCCCCCGGATGATCCCGCGCAGGCCGTCGCTGCCGGCGGTCACCTCCAGCCACCCCTCCGCACATTGCCCGCCTCCTCCGCCGTGCCCCAGCCGGCCGCCGGCCTTAGCCCGGTGCCCGTGGCAGCCGCCTGCCGCCTCTAGCCACCGGGAAGATCCTGTGCAGGTTGCTTGAAGCTGCGTCTGAGGTGGGACTCAGATGACGTGGCCAATGGGACGTGGGCAAGCGGTTGATGGACAGGCGAGCCGTCCATACACTGTAGGTGCGCATTGCGTGACTTTGCGTTTTACAGAATTATATTATAGGGAGAGATGTTTTCTCATTGCAGAATTAAAGAATAACCTTTGTACATACTGAGTCTTTTGGACAAACAGTTTGAAAAGCCACTTTCAAGGAAGGAGGCAGAAAAGGAAATTTGAAATAAGCCTGTGGACTGCCATACAGGAAAATCTCTTACCTTTGTATTTTAGAGGAATGGCATCTCTAAAAGTACTGTTATGACTAGCATTTTTTTAAGAAGTGAAGAACTTCAGGTCCCTCTCCACCCAAAAGCAGTTCAATATAGGCAACAAGACATAAACAAATTAGTTAGAAACTCTGCTGAAACACAGTCACAGATCTCTCTGCCAGGCTCCACGTTACCCTGCCTCTTCTTGAAAACTAAGCAGAGTTTGCATGACTTTCACATGAAAGAATTTCTACAATTTGTGCATGGTGATGAGGAGACACTGTAGTAACTTTTGTGTAGACTGCAAACACACTTTCTTCAGTGGGGACACAACAAGTTAGGTAATGGACTGGGGTAGGGAGGTGCTAAGGGGAAAGCTTAGAAAAAGTCATCATGCAACAAAAGTTATAGAGGAATTAGCTAAAGCATTAGCAGAACAAAAGTATTCCATTTGAAGTATACAGTTTTGGATCAGGTTTCCCATGCAAAGAACAAATTACCAGTAAAGACTGGAAATCCTCAGCTTTGCTATAGCCTACACAAGGCAAATAGCCTTCTAGGGCTGCATTCAGATACCACAATAAACTATGGTTTAAAATGGTTAGTTGTAACATCTGGATACAGACAGTCCAGCAAACAGGTCTTGTTGTTTGCCAAGAACCTAGATTTCCAACTAGGGTCGGTAGCGGGTTTAAAAATAATGGGTTTTACTAACTATGGTTTGCTATGATACCTGAAATCATAAACCGTAATCTGATTAGTAGAACCACCCCTCATGGCTACAGAGACAACGTCCAGCTAGAGAGGCAAGGAGCAGACAAACTGGCATTTGTTACAAATGCTAATTTAACTAGAGTTTGTTGCAAAATTCACACTTCATAGAAACTATGGTTTATCATGAAGACTGAATCCAGCCTGGCTATTAATGTAGCAACAATGATATACAGCAGAAATCCTTTTCATTTGCAAGCATACAAAAGTGGATTTTGGAATTGTTCACAAAATAATATAATTCAAAGATAAGGCTACCTAGTTAAGCAAAAACATTTGTGTTCTAGAGATTTTGTATTAAAAGTATTACAAGCTTTTATATGGAAACAAAAGGCAATTTAATAAAATTACCATAAAAATTAAAAAAATGAACTCTACCATATTTAGAAAAGGTATTTGTTTTTTTATGTCTAATGACATGCAGACATTCAGTTTCATGTTAAAGTTATCCTGAACAGACAGAGAAGTGGGACAGAAATATTTAAATTAATCAGTGAAACAATGCAAGTATTTTGTCATACACAGAAGAACTAATTATTTTGGCCTCAAATCTACTTTTCATTAAAACATTTCCTGAAGCCATTCAGGATAATGGATTTCCTATCAAAGGAAAAACTGAGACCTCATTCATTACTCTTTTTGCAAACCACATTTTCATTTCTGCCTTACTCTTCTCAGTAGCAAAAATTTGGTTCAAAATTTATTTAGAACAATCAGAAAACTAGATGGCCACACCTCTTCTTATACATGCCAAAGTATGACATTAGAGTTTTGACAGCATGATATCATTAGTTAAATTGCTGTTCCTTTCCCAGGAATGTACTGACATCTAACAAAAATATAGAAATATTGCCTTGGGGCAAGTAATATAAGCCATTCGCTCAAAACACTGCACCAGTAAAATGTCAATTTTCCATAAATCAGATCTGGCGTATACATTTGTTTGCCCAACATATGATGAGTTTTGTGCCACTGTAACTTTTTGATATTAAGCAGAACATGGGACTGATGCTTAGTCAAAATGGCAAAGGAAAACATTTTGATTTTTTAAAATAGTGCAACTGGTTTCAGACAGGACCTTGCATATAAAAAGGATAGTTGCATGGGACAGATGAACCCCTAATGACTTAGGGGGAATGCATGTGGAACTCCCAAGTCCTTCTGTTCACCAAGTGTCTCCCAGTATTTAGCCAAATTAAAAAACACACAAACACACACACATGGAGCCCCAGATCTCAGAGTTGCATGTCAATACCCATACTACCACCACTTAAAGACACAACTCCAAAAATATAACGACTATCTTTAAGTTAGGGTTGCCAACTCCAGTTTGGAAAATTCTTGGAGATTTGGAGATGGAATCTGGAGAGGGAAGGGTTTAGGGAGGAGATGGACTTCATCAGGGGGTATAATGCTGCAGAGTTCACCCTCCAAAACAGCCATTTTCTCCAGGGGAACTGATCTATGATGTCTGGAGATCAACTGTAATTCTGAGAGATCTTCAGGCCACACCTGGAGGTTGGCAACCCTATATGTGTATTCAAGCTCTCACAACTAGGCCAATCAGTACAACACAGCAGGCTTCTTTTGAAACTAGCCAAACTGCAAAAGCAGCTCAGAAAAAGCAACATGGCTGAGTATCAGCTGTTCCAAGAACAAACATCAGAGGTACCACTTAGTACACTAAAACACCAGTGCACCTAAAACAGCTTTGTGGATCATGGCCAAACCACTGAGACAAGAAGGCATTCTGGAGAGCCTTGTGGTCCTTCTCCTCGTTCCCAAGCTAACACAGCCCAGTCTTTATTTAATCAGGTTCTTAGACCATATATTTCCATTCAGAAAGAGCCCTCAAAGCAGCTTGCTGTAAACAGACAACAAAATAAGAACAAAAAAACTTTTGACTTTGATTGCAGGTGGACACTTGGATGGCACAGGGAGAAGGCTAGATCAATGTTTAAAGTTAAATTAATGGCATCTTTTCAAACACTTAAAAAGCTTTCTTAAGCAGGAAAACTCAAACTATCTATAACTACAGTCCTAAGAACACTTTCTTGGGAGTAAGCCCCATGTAAATATAAAATTTACTTCATTTCCAAGTAAAATCCTTTGTACTTATATTATCACTTATTTACTGTATTTCTTTACCATGTTCAAATTAAAATGTATTACTTTGTTATGCATTATTTCTATACAAACAGAAGTCATGGGAGGACTCATCATTAAAGCGACCTCCTGATTCACTTGTACATTTCCATCCATGTTGGGAAGAGCCAGGGCCTATCACAGGGTGTCTGTGTGTCAGGAGGGTCTTTAGGCCCAGGTCTCACATTCAGAGAGGGACAGATATTTAGACTTTCGACATTATCTCCAAATGAGGTTATATATGCAGAGTAAACATTTAAAATATACCATAAGTTTTGTAACTCTGTTCTGGCATTCCTTCATTTTTTTAATATACCAAGACCCTCAAAAAATGGAAGTGGCTTGGGCCTCTCTCAACCTCTGAAAGGCCCTGGGAAGAGCAGAGAATGGGCCATGAAATTAAGCTCCCAAGTTCTCCCTGGAGAGAAACAGGGAGGTTAATCCACAGAGAAACGCTTGATATAAAATTGTTCAACAAGATATGGGGGCAAAAAGAGGGATATACATTTTAAAAATTAAATAAACGAAGAGCAAATAATTGCAATCTGCACAATGGACTGTAGCTGATGTAAGCACTGGTTCACACAGTGGTAGGGTTGCCATTCCTCTGGTGGGACCAGGGGATCCCTCTGATTTTGGGGGCTTCAATCCGCCATGGCCCAGTTGGCCGGCAGGGGAAGACCCACCCCCAAGAATCCCCCTCCTGGTACCACCAGCGCGATGACACGCGTTTCTGAAGTTGGGGGTGATGCTCTAGGTTTTCGGCAAAACTCTATAGATTTGAGGTCCAAAAAACTATAGAGTTTTGCCCAAAACCTAGAGTGCTGCCCCCAATGTCAGAAACGCGATGTCATCACTTCTGGGCTCAAGGAAGGATTGGGAATCCCCTCGCTGGCAGCCAGGTAAGACCTGGCAACCCTACACAGTGGTGTTTATCACTTGCTGACTATAATCAAATGACCTGTGATGAATAATCCATGTATGTACATTGAACATCACTGAAAAGCGCAGTGCTTTTCAGTGTATCCAGTGAACTACCATGGTAAATTTTATATCACCTACAATATCCTTAAGTAGCCTTTAAGCTAAAATTATACAACTGACACATTTTTCCTCAAAGTTTTCCATTTTTTTAATCCTGTAACACTTTGCAGAGATTACTCAGAACCATCTAAACCAAAATTATCCTGTCATTTATTGTTACCTGCATTTACCTATGGCCTAAAGCCAAAGAAACTCAAAAATGCTGCTAACAATGCATCTTGCCATATATTAAAGATAAAAAAATACTTTTAGGAACTTTGCAGAAAACGCAAATGTCAGATATCATGGTGACATGCCTTTTCCATTAAATAATTGCCATTTCATTCATTCAAAAGGACCAAAGTGCCTTTAAAAATGCTGACAGTAAATGGCATATAAATGGAGATTATAACAGCAACACTTAACCTGGATTACAGTTGGGGTATTCTTTCCCACTTTGCTCTGAATAAACTATTCACACCAACAACTACAATATATACCCTGTTCTATAAAACTATAAAATATCAGAATAATGTATTTGAAATACAAATGTAGAGTTTTATAGCATTTCTAGAACTCTAGGGCCAATTGATGGAAAGATCCAGTTCATGAATACGTTTTAACTACAACCAACTTCTGCTTATATAAAAAATGTCATTAGAAGTAACCATCCAATACTTAAATTATGACATAACGTTGATCTAAGAAAATGTGTTTCTAACAAATGACAAAATGTTGGACATCCTAGGTATTTCTTGTTTTGGTGGGAGGTACAAGCAAAACAGGGATAGACAATGGGCAGGGTAAGAGCTTCTGACTCTAGCAGCTTCCTGTTGTCAAGAACATAGCCCTACGTTATATGCTGTGATGGAACATCAGAACATTATATGCTGTGGTGGAACATAATGTAGTAAGAATGGGAATATAAAGATTTTCATATCTAGGTTTTTCCTTCTTGATTGTTCATATTCATATTTCTCTGGTTTTATAGATTTATTCTTTAAGTAATATTTTATTAGGATGTTAGAAAGGCCTGTTATATAGAAGGCTTTCCTCTTGTAGGTCTGATATTGCTAGCAGACAACATAATAGGTACAAAGTTCATGATTCTGTAGTGCTTAGGGCAAACCTTTCAATGTCTGGGTCAGATAGGATTTTAGTCTCGTATCAGTAATGAATACTTTTGTTTGGGGAAGAACAAGCTTTAGCCGATATGCCTTGGGTCATGTCAAGTAAATATGTGACGCTATTGCATAGACACACCTTTCTTACATTTGACCAATAAGGAGATTTTTATGTAAATGTTGTTTCAGTTTTTGTAACCAATTATGCCTTTTGAATATTATTCCCATGATGATGGTATGATGATGTCATTAAGTATTTAACTTTATGTATTTCCTGAATATGTTCAGAATATGCTCAAGAATACGATGAAGAAGAAAAAGAAGAAAGTTGTCATTTTTTGGTTAACTATTTGGTCTAATTGTTTTCCTATTAAAAGAGGCATGTTTTCTAATTATGCTGAGAAGAAAGCAATCAGCTTTGATGGGTCCTTTGGCCTAACTGTTTTCCATATTTCATTACAATAAAATACAAGAACTTCCTCCTCATTTGACTTCATTTTTGACATGGAATCTAATATTTACAACAATAAGAATGCTGACGTTTTCGAGTCTGATCAGCTTGACCAGTCCTATATTTTTAAAAACAAGAAGATCTCATTCTTGGGTTGCATGTATGTTAGCATGCAATTTCCTTTGTG
The DNA here is from genome assembly GCF_001447785.1 of Gekko japonicus. Lineage (NCBI taxonomy): Eukaryota > Metazoa > Chordata > Lepidosauria > Squamata > Gekkonidae > Gekko > Gekko japonicus. Next base: position 1,294,751 of record NW_015160213.1, read on the forward strand.
CTAATGACTCATAGGAAAACCTACATTATGCTAGCTCAACTTGAATGTCTTATAAATGCTTCAGGTGAATTTCTTCCCTCCTGCTAGCCTTCTCCTTGGCTAGGGAAGAAGCCTTTTATAGCCTTCCTTATTTAAAATAATGGCTCAGCACTCCACAGGGGGTTGGTTTGGAACTTATTTGCATATACATATAAGTTGGAGGACTTCCTTTGCATCTCCTACAGTAACTGGCTTGTTGGCCAATATGCAGTCCTTTATCTCACTGGGTTGAAAGACATTTCTAATTTCTCCAAGAGAAGGAGCCTACAGGATTCAAACGCAAATGCATTTCCAGTGGGAGAGTTCTATAATAAATAATTTAGATAGTTATTTTCTTAGTATGAAAGTGAATTCCTGCCTTCACCTTGTATTTTTCTGTAGATCTGAGTCAATATGTACTTTTGTCGTTCAGTTGCACAGTCAAGTCCGACTCTCCGTGACCCCATGGACCAGATCACGCCAGGCCCTCCTGTCTTCCGCCATCCTCTGGAGTTTGCTCAATTTCATGTTTGTTGCATCTATGACACTGTCTAACCATCTCATCCTTTGCCGTCCCCGTCTTTTTTGACCTTCAATCTTTCCCAGCATCAGGGTCTTCTCCAGTGAGTGCTCCCTTCTCATTTGGTGGCCAAAGTATTTGAGCTTCAGTTTCATTATCTGGCCTTTCAGGGAACAGTCAGGGTTAATTTCTTTTAGGATTGACTGATTTGATCTTCTTGCAGTTCAAGGGACTCTCAAGAGTCTTCTCCAGTACCATAGTTCAAAATAATCTATTCTTTGGCGCTCGGCCTTCCTTATAGTCCAACTCTTGCAGCCATACATGACTACTGGGAATACCATTGCTTTGACCATGCGGACTTTTGTTGGCAGGGTGATGTCGCTACTTTTTATCATGCTGTTTAGGTTCGCCATCACTTTCCTTTCCAAGGCCAACTTGTCTGTTATTCCGGTTACCTTTTGACTTCCTACTTTAGCATTCCAGTCCCCTATGATGATGAGGACATCATTTTTTGGTGTTAATTCTATGAGGTGTTGTAGGTCTTCATAGAACCGGTCCACTTCAGCCTCTTCTGCATCAGTGGTTGGGGCACAGACTTGGATTACTGTGATGTTGAATGGTTTGCCTTGGAATCGGACCAAATATGTACTAGTTTCCATTTTAAAAAATGACTGAACAAAACTTTTTTGCAACTGAAGTTTCATGCCTCTCTGGTGTAAGACTTGGCAGACAGACAATGTAGGAATATTGTATTTTTTCTAGTTTTGCTATTTTTTATCGATTTTAGAAGGCTTCATGCTTTTTAACTTGTAATGTCATGCAAATTCTAGCCTGAATCCAAGAAAACTTTAGCTTAGCAATTTCTACTGATTACCCCTCCTGTTGTTCCTGAGAGTCCACTGACCCCTCCCCCTCCTTCTTGAATAAGAAGGCTCAACAGGTTGCAGTGGAAGGGGGAACTGGCAAAAAATGCTTCCCTATTTTAAGAAAAATTAAGGACACCTAAATTTCCTTAATTACTTGGTTGGATACAGCCCTCCAAATTCCCTTATACCAAATTAATTATAATACTGTACCTTATGAGAGTTTTCATATTCTGTCCTATCTTATCCTGCTTAGTCATGCTATCAGGATAATATGAGGTGAGGGGGTGTTCCTTTTATAAGACGATCAATAAGGGGATATTTAGTAGTTGGGAACCCCTGTTTAAGTTGCAGAGCTGGACTGGAGGTGCAGGACAGCTATTCAGGTTGAAAATAACTCTGTACACACTCCTCCCCTTTCCAGATGCACCTCAGCTACTTCTGTGAACGATACAAATGCAAAAATATCTCACACAATGTGGATATTTAGACATTCAGAAAGGGAGAGGGTAGGATTTTGGTTTTCCTGAGCTGGTAACAGAAAAACCCAGATTGCAAATGTAGCTCTGTTTCACCAGATCCTAACCAAAGAGTGCTGTCTGAGGACAGAACAACACAAGAAAATGGGAGAACAGTTAGCTTTAGGTCTCAATGTAAAGCAGTTTCTGACTCTGAAAAGTGAACAATAGTGTTCTGGCTGCTTCTAGTCACGCCAGAAATATGTATGGAATGGATCTAGACATGGTTTTGGTATGGCTCTAGACATGGATCTAGACATGGTAGTTTCTTCATGAAAATCCACAATCATTCTAAAACTGACCTAAGATATATGTTGGTGCAATACTGCAATGGTTCCCTTAGCAATATCAAACAGAAAATAGTGTTTGTGCATGTGCACATATGTGTACAAGCTTGCCTCCCCTTTAATCCACGGAAGGTCTAGTACACACCTGTAGACAAGGAATAAGAAAGATATGCAAATAATAGCATTTCTTAACTATGTTGCGCTGTTTGCTGTTATGTTTCTAGGTGTAGTTCAGGGTGTAGCTCATTACTGCTTTTAAAGATGCCTACAATCTGAATCTTGCATAATTTAAAAAGCACATTTCCCTTTCCAGCTTTAATATGCAATGAAAGTTCCGCACCCTCAAGTGGTTTGGCTGGTGAGTATCCTCAGTCTTGGTGGCACCAAACCTATGGAGTTCTTCCTCTGGAGCCCACAAGGCTGCATCTTGTAAGCACAGGAAAGACCCAGAGCCAGAATTAGTGCACCCTCAGGTGGGGCAGCTGCCAGGCCCCAGTACTTCTGGGGATGCCAACTGCCCCCCATCAATGCCCCACCCACACAACT
>NW_015160213.1:1297581-1310471 GCF_001447785.1 Gekko japonicus
GGGGGGGGGGGTATTATGCTGGAAGCCCTCATGGTAGCCGGGAAGAACATATGGATGGGTAGGAATTCACATCTAATAAAATATTTACAATTATAACCAATAAAGTGTTACACACTTCCCTGCTTCCCCTTACTTGGGTTCATTCCCTTTGGAAAAGAGAAAAATAGAGAATTATAAATGGGGGTCCCAAGAGGACTTGCAGGGGAAAACTCGTCCCCTCAGCTAATCTTCCTGTTTCCATTTTCCCTTCTTCCCTTCCCCCCACAGCCCCCACAGCTTCACTCCTCTTCCTGGTACCTTCCCTCCCTGTCTCATCCCTGCATTTGCCACTTTACCGCCTATCTTTCCTTCCTCCCCTATTGTTTTTCCTGCTTTCTTAACTCCCTCCAGTTCCCATTTCCCCCCTTTTGCTCCATTTTTCTTTCCTTCCACACCTACCCTGTCTTTCTTCTTGTCTTGTCTTCTCCCCCCCCCCCCAGTCCATTCACCTCCAGAGCTGAAGTGAAGCTGCAGCAGCTATTCTGGACTACCAGAATTTCCTATATACAGCCTTACTATTCACTCGGCCCTGAAAAGCTATGTAGAAATGTGAATTTTATCCAGTACATAAAGAAAATAAAGTCTATATGACCCCAGAGATCTTCACACTGTAGAACAGACATGAACTAGAAAGACAGCCTGACTCTCTCAGAAAGAAATAAAAAAAGTTGAAAAATGAAGGGGACTTGCACCTGCAAATCTGTAATGGCTGGTAGTCTTAGATATCCTTTCCCCCTGCTATTGAGCCTGACATCAACATCCCAAGGGCAGATTATGTTCCTTCTGTTTGAAGTAAAATACCTTATCTTCTTCTGACTAATGATAGCAATCACACACAGTATACTATTTAAAATAAATAACAGATATGACAGTTTAGAGCTTTAATCAGAAACTTAGTTTAATAAATGTAGTTGAGGACAGAATTTAGCTATAGATCTTTTGCTTTTAAGTGAATGTGAGAATATATGGCCTTTTAAAAAACCCTTCTCTAAATGGAGACATTTTGTTCATCATACCTTTTTTGGGGGAAGGGGTATATCATTCCACGTAACAAGATTTTAAGTCCTGACAAATTATGTTCATGGTCACAGTAGGGCACTTTTAGATTTTCCCAGATTAAGGAGAAAAGACGTGTTCAGTCTTGCTGTGGCAGCTGGATATACACATTATTTGCTTTGGGCAATTAGATGACAACACAACAAACAAAAAGGTGGGAAAGGGTGAAGAAAATTGGATTTTTTGCCTTTTCATGTCAGGATTATAGGAGCTTTATACATATATTAAATAGGCATGTACAATATATGCTAAACTTTCTTCTGCAAAGAAGAAATACTAATTATGTTTTACTTATTTATTTTATTGCACTATTTACACATACTTATTTTATTTTAATATTTATAGACTCAAAATTAGAATATAAGAATCCAAAATCAGCAAACAAAACAGTATTTTTAATACATCAAACCCCCAGATTATGACTATCTAAAAATTGCTAAGAGGTACTAAAAGTAAAAAATGGTAGTGGTTAAGAGTGGAAGACAATGATGAAGCAGATGTTATTAAAATCCCTACTCAGCCATGGAGTTCACTGGGTGACCTTCAGTCAGTCACTATCTCTCAGTCTAACCTACCTTGCAAAAATAAAACGATGAACAGAAATGGGACTGCATGCCACCCTGAGCTCCTTGGATGAGGGGCAAGAAAAAATGCCATAAATATGTAGTCCTCCTCTTAACTTTGTCAGCACAAAGCTCCAATCCCAAACACACTTGTTTGTGAGACTTACAGAACTCAGTGATGAGTCAGCGTGCTTTGGACTGCAACTGAAGAAACACCTGTTAGATTAATAATATCAAGTATGACACGGATGTCAAGAAATGAAGGGCTAGGCAAACTCTTTTCTGTTATTAGTTGCTGTAGATTTTCAGGAAAGTGTGGCCGTGGTCTTGGCATTGTAGAACCTGACGTTTCGCCAGTAACTGTGACTGGCATCCTCAGAGGTATAAACACAGAAAGATGGAATACTCTCTGTGTCAAAGTGAGAAGAAAATGGTAGGCAGTAAATTTATATCTATTCCAGAAGGTGGGTGGGGCTGAGTCATTGTCTTGTAGGAGTTCCCCAGGCTATGGACCTGCTAATGGACGAGCTTTCCTGAGGAGGTTCTTTTGTTCCCTGAGGAGGTTTCCTGCTTCCTGAGGAGGCTGTTGAAATTCTAATGTTATCTGTAGTGCTATTGTCTGATGTAAAGCCTTTTGTGTTTTTCAGGACAGGAAGCCATGTCCTATTTATTTTTAAACTCTCTTCTTTCCTGTTGAAACTATATATAAATTTACTGCCTACCATTTTCTTCTCACCTTGACACAGAGAGTATTCCATCTTTCTGTGTTTTTACCTCTGAGGATGCCGGTCACAGTTACTGGCGAAACGTCAGGTTCTACAACGCCAAGACCATGGCCACACATCCCGGAAAATCTACAGCAACTAATGAACTCCGGCCATGAAAGCCTTCTACAACATATCTTTTCTGTTACTTTGATGTTGACATTTACTGATGAATGTACCATTGCACCTGTAAAACCTCTCAAATATTTCTTTAACTGTATTGCAACATTTTAAATGTTCTTTTCTCCAAAAAGCAAAAGAAGCCCAACAGCTAACAGAATATATGAAAACCAATTCACTTCACAGCCCTTAAAAACAGATAAAACCGTAGCCTCAGATACTAACGAACTGCTAGCTGAAAGCCATCCTGAACAATTCTACTCTGCAGTTTCCCAGAAGTTAGAACAGCGGGCATCTTCCTGACCTGTTCAAGAAGGCCATTGTATAGCGTGAGAGCTACCACTGTGAAAGCCCAAGACTGAGCTGCAGCAGATCAAACCAGCCTGCAGGAAGTCACAGCAAGAAGGGTGCCCACCAGGCAATCAGAGGAGTCACACAGATTTTTAATAGGAGAGGTGGTCACAGGCCATGAAGGGCTTTAGAGATATAAACACCACCTTGAATAAAACTCAGAAACAAATAACCAACATAATGACTGTAAGATACGGTATAAGTAGTATGGGTAGAGTAGATTGCTCCCAGCAACAACTAGGCTGCTGCTTAAGAAAGTGCTGGTTGAACTATAAAGACACACACTATACCCTGAAAAATACTGGGTGTGATTTTTTTAATCTTATGAGAAACTTCAATTAACAAGCTTCAACAGTTCTAAAAATAAGGGGAATAAGAATGAGAAAAGAATTTAAGTGTTGCTCAATGCAAAGTGAGCAAGTATTTCTCAGTGCATTATTTAAAGCTGCACTGACATTCCCATACTGCAGAGTAGCATGCATCCATTTGCATCCATATGAAATTCAATTCAAATCTTAAAGGCACAATGGACATACTCCTTGCACAAAAGATCTATGGAAATCCTCTTTAAATTATTAAATGACAAATTAGAATACTTAAATGGAAAGATATGAGAATGTATAGAAAAACAGAAAGACAAAACTGCATGCAGATAGACCAGTCTTTGTTTATTCCACTTTTTTCCTTGCTTTGACCCACCCAACAAAACCCTTTTATGGCCCTTTTCTGCACTCTCCTTTTAATCCATGTTCACCACAGTGTCCTCCAAGCAATTCTGCGGTAAAATCATATTCAACCTTCTTTTTAATCCAAGTTTTTCCCCCCATTCTGCACTAAAATTAAGTTCTACCTTCTTTTTCATCCGGGTTCTCCCCCCAATCTGCATCACATTACCCCCCCTTCAGTGGTCTGCTCGGTTTCAGCCTGCTGTTGCCCCGGGTTATTTGGATGCTGTTTTGCTGTGGACTTAAATTGCCTCAACTCGAACACTGAGAAAATCCAGCGTGGCAGGCAAATGTGGAAAGGACATGTGTCTCTTGTGCTCTCAAGGGCCATTTCACACATTACAGGCAAGACATATCTGTCCAAGATGACTACTGCTATGTGTGGAAGGGTCACATGCATGCCTAAAATTCATGGTGAACACAACCACCATAGGAGTTGACCTTTGGATTTACAGCATAATTTCAGGTTCCGTGTCCCATCCACACATTATGATTTTTGCGATGAAGAGTCAAGTTGCACAAATATACACTAATTTATCCTGTAGCATGTAAAGCAGCCCTCCCTGTCTACCCAAATTCTCTCAGACGCTTCAGGCAAAAATCAAGCACCAAAAGGGCCTTGATTTTCTTATATATGTTCTCTGATTCAGCTCCTGGGTACATGTACTTCACTGTTTTCAAATGGACTTCCAACCTGGAATTGTACATAATGCAAATGCTTTGATCTTTCTGTTAGGACATGTTTCATAATCTCTGGCTGCTCTATCAGGGCTTATCCAATATGTATTTTTATGACAGGTTTTTGAGAGGCTTCTAGAAGGCAAAGCAGTCGCAGCCTTTTAAATTAGGATAACTGGCTCTCAATATCACTATCCCCTCCCCCCCTCTAGTTTTTGTTGCTGCCATAACATAACAGCAAGATATTCCCCCTGATCAGGAGACAACATTGACACTTTGTCTTAGCAGGCTTTCTTGCTGCTTCTGTAGCTGGAGGGCTCTGACACTGGCGGAACAATAGCAGCCATTCAAAATTGTTCTTTTCTGCCAACAGACAGGAACTATCATTTCAGCAATCATAGAAGGGGGAGGGGGACAAGAGAGTGAGCCAAAGGATTGGAAGAGTGAATTTGAAAATAAATACTCTGAATGAATACACTGAGATAGGGAAAGAAAAATTTGCCAATATTCTTATTAATTACAGTCCCACAAATAAGCCACTTAACCTTCAGAGCCCAGTTGGAATAAACGGTAGTTAGAACTAAAACAAAAGTCCTGGAGGCCAACCCTCTCTTAAACTGGCCGCAGCAATCTGATTGGAGCCAAGTAGCACCTTAGAGACCAACGAGATTTTCGGGGTATAAGCTTTAGAGTATCAAAGCTCTCTCAATTAGAGACCCCAAAACTGAAGTATCCCAGACGTCTGACTTGTACAGAAGCTAAAAATGCTAATTGTTTTAAATCTATATTTTCTTTTTAAGGAGTTTTTTTTAATTAAACTACATAAAAGAGAAGAAAATATACAGAAAATAGAATTAAGAAAATTCATAAGAGAAAAAAAAGGAAGGAAAAAGGGAATACATTTTGATTTTCATCTACAACGGATACATCTTCTCTATTCTCTGTCTCTATAGATCCATAAAAGGGGGGACGACTCCTCTTTTATCTATAATTCATTTCTCGGCCTCTTATTCTTCAAACCCATAAATCACCAGTTCATTTTTTTCTGTTTCCTGCAAAAAGTCTACCAGAGGTTTCCAGTTAGCTATAAATGTGTTTAATATCTTTTCTCTGATCAAAGAAGTAAGTTAAGCCATCTCCGCTAATTCCATCATTGTTACCATCCATTCTTCTATTGTAGGTATTACTGAAGATTTCCATTTCTGGGCATATAGTTTTGCCGCCATTGTCATATACAAAAATAAAGTTCTGTATGTTCTTTCTAATTGACCATCCATTCCTCTCAAAAAAAAGGCCTCTGGTTTCAGTTGTATATCAATCTTTAAAATGTTCAGAATAACAGAACAAAATGTTCTAGCTTTACTACATATCCACCATCTTCTGACCCAAAGAGTACTCAGTCATTCACAATCGTGAAATATAAAATGAAATCAACATCATAATATAGAACCAGAATAAAACTATATTCCACCATGTGGTGGAAAGGTGCTGCTCTGGCCTGCAGGCCCTGTTCCACCTTGCCCTCCTGGTTGTTCCCCACACCCAGACGGCTTTTCTCCCTCTCAGTTCAACCACTGCAACCACTTTGTAGGGATTGCCCACTGGGAGGGCAGGACTCCCAGCTTCCATTCTGAGCACTTGCCTCTGTGTCTCTCGCTACCCAGAGTCTGGTTACTGTGGGGACTGCTTACTGCCTTTTGCACCACTAAGGGAGCAGCCATTTGCCAACTGACTGTCCTCCTCTTCCTCCCTGGTGCTCCTTTTAAGACAGAGTGTATAAAACGGTGGAGGTCTATGTGGCACAGAGAATGACTACCAGGATCAAAAGTTATAAAGCATTTATTAAAAAGAAGATGTTCACAAGCATACTTTTAGCACAGATTGAGCAAGGGACTCAAAAGAAAGGGTAAAATGCAATTCCTCTGTCCCTCCCTCTATACATGCCCTATGTTGTTAAGAGTTATGTCTGCTTTTATGGAATCAGCACCAAAGAGCCCTTTGCTCCCAGGACTTTTATCATCTCTCTTTCCAAAAATTCCCTGACCAGGTCAGGCTGGGTCAAATACACTTTTCCTGAAGTCTCCAGAAGTTTCTTCCCAAAATCCTTCTATTCTTTAATACCTCCAAATCTCTGTTCCCTGCTGGGGAGGGGACAGGACCATCCTATTGTCTCTAGCTGGATCAATTAAGAGGCAGCTGAGGTAAGGATGGAAAACCATTGAACTGACTTTCTCCTCCCTGCCTGCTCTCTTCCCAGAGGAAAGAAACTTTTAAAAACTCTTGGTGAAGGTTTCACTCAGTTTAGGCCTCCACCCCAAAATGCATTTCTTTACATCACTTAAATCAATACATAAAATCATAAATCTATACACAAACCAAGCCTTTGGCCTCAAGGCTGACTCCGATGATGGCAGGGACACTGCATTCCCTTCAAACAGGAGGACAGCCATTATCCAGTGGTAGCAGGACTGCCCCCTCCATTCTGGCCAACACAGTGGCTGGTAGCAGTGCCAGTCATTATGGGAAGACCTGTTTGACCTGTTCCTTCACTCTGTTACCCAAACTGAACCCTGAGAAGGGAGAATTAGCTTTAAAAAGATTCCAGAAAGGAACAATGCAGGACCTTGTAGGTCTGTGTATACCAGGGTGGATCACAGTAGACATATTTCAAAATAAAAGTAGTTAGAAAGGGAGTAAGAAAGTGACTGTAAACACAAACAAATAGCTTTATTGTATAAAAATAAAATAAAAGGAAAAATGTAAAGAACCTACACTAAGGACTAGGGATGTGCATTCGGCTTTCACGAACTGAAAAAAACAACTGAATAAATACCTTATCAGTATTTATCGGTATTTTTAAAGCCGAATGCAAATTCAGGAAACTTTTCAGCTTCCAAATACAGTTTCCCGGATTTGTTTGGTTTTTTGGGCTTTTGGGTGGCTGAATATCGACTTCCCTCCTGCTGTGGCTTCCCTAGTCAATTTCACTCCCTGCCAGTCAGCTGTGGGAGTGAAACTGACCAGGGAAAGCCTCCTCTCTACCTTCCCTCCTCCAGCTGCCCCAAGGCTGCAGGAGAAGCACAGGCAGGGAGCCCAGCCACGTTTAAATGCCTTTCTTTCCCTCTCCCAGTTTGTGGAGGAAAAGAAAGTCATCTAAACACACCTGGATTCCCTGCCTGCGCTTCTCCAGGGGCCCTGCGGCTGCGGGGCAACTGGAGAGGGGCAGGCAAGGAGCCCAGGCATGCTTCCATGCCTGCTCTGTGCTTTCCCAGCCGCCCCCCCCTGCCCTGGCAAGAGGACTGGAAAAGCACAGGGCAGGCATGGAAGCATGAGTCCCCCCCGTGGATCTCAATGTTCTGAGGTAAAAACACAGTTAGAAGAGACTGCAGACAGTTGAGGACAGTTACAGAATGCAGTGGTTCAAGACTCCTGAATAGACATTTCTCATAACAACCAGCATGGCAACTGAGTTTATGAATGTTCATGGGGAAAGAGGTAAGGACCTTTCTAGGAGCCATTTCAATGCATGCCTCCCTCATGAACCTTATCCAGTGGTAGCAGGAATACCACCACTCCCTCAGATCCCCTCACACCTCTCACCTCTTACTGCTCCCAAGAAAGCTCCTGGCGTCAAGCCAGATACACCAGTGCTACCAGGAGGAGGCAACTTAGGAATGCGGCAGATTTCAAGAGGCTGCAGTTCCCCCTCAAGGTCTGCTTTGCTACGACCCAAGGCCAGTCACTGACAGTGGCAGGAACTGACTTAACAGACGACTGCTTCTCACATGGACAGTTCTATGTGGCCTGCTCCAAAATGAGCTCACCAAGCAGCGTGGCGATCCTAGCACCTGAGGGCAGAACCACCAATGTGGTCTACAGAGAGGTCCTTCAGTAGAGAGAGAAAAAACAGCATGTATGTCTCACTTCATTTTTACACTACAATCTTTTCCATTAGAATTCCTACAACAAATGTTACATTTCAGACTTCACATCATCAGTATTATAACTGGATTTACGGAGCTCAAATACCATAGTGAAGCACGGGTATCAGGCTAGTAAATTATATATGTAGAGACGCAAAGGTGCTTGAGAAAACTTAGCAGTCATGGGAAGTCATGAACAGTCATGAGAACCAGTGTGGTAACGACTGTCAGGTTCCCGCTGGGGAGCAATGCGTTCAAATCTGTGCTCTTTAAATGAAGCTCACTGGGTGATCGCCCTCAGCCTAACCTTACTTCACTGGGTTACTGTGAGGATAAAAATAAGAATGGGAACCACATAAATCTTCCTGGTTTGAATCCCACAGACCCATTCCACTAGTAGAGGTGTTTTCCTTTGAATAAAGAACCTTTTCCAGTCACAGAAAACTTGGGAAGCAGCCCAGCGTCTTGGTCCTGGAAATAATTTAAATTCAATAAACATGTCTTTTTAAAAAAAAAAAAAAGTGAGAAAATGAAATTAAAAGGTAAATGATAACGGAACTAGTTAAACCCTGAACCAAAGAAAAAGCAATAATTACTTCAGCATTACTGTCTCGCAATGCTTTTGCATGGGAAGCGCATCATAAGATTTAGGAGTGACAATCTGGAGTAAACAGGCATGACAGGATAGAACATAGTAGTTTTTCCTCAGTAAAGCAAGCTCTTTCCTGAGCCTCCTGACCTTTCAACAAGTACGTTTAGAGACTATTGGATTATAGCAGTTAACGAATGACAGGTGCAGCCAATTAACGAAGCCATGATGTAACTGCGACTTCCAGTCTTTAACAAGAGTTTTTCTCTTCAGAAAATGATGCTTTTCCATGAGTGAGCTCAGTATGGCTGCTTATCAGTCAATCCTAAGAAGAACTTCAAAAGCTCTCCACTGCTGATACACTTCTCATTAAAAAGCGATTTTGCTGTAAAATTATCCAACTGTGACTCTGGTATGCTTTGCTGTTCTTTAACTTGGAAAGTTGTCAAACAAAGAGATTTAACTCATTGGGTGCCAGGAGACCTGTGAAGTATCCAACAATAAAATCAAGTATGTGTGTGTGTGGGGGGGGGAGTGATCCCTTTACCAACAAAGCAAAGGCAGGGCCTAAGATGACTAAGTGGAAATAGCAACAACCAAAAATGGTACTCAGATTACCATTATGAAGGAAAAAGAACCACCATTCTGGAAATCATGCTGATCCCAGGAGTTGCACATAAAGCTCTGCCCACCAGCCAAATTCTAGGAACATTTGAAGCTGCCTTACACCAGATGACTGGTCCATCTATCTCAGTGTTGTCCAACTGGCAGCAGTTTTTCAGGTTCTCAGAGAAAAGACTTTCCCAAGATCTACTACTTCAGATAGCAGGGACTGAATCTCAGCCCTTCTGTGGGCAAAGCCTATACACTGAGCCCTGGCCCCTTCCCTACCAATTCCCTTCCACTTTCTCACACCACCATCTTGTGCATGGGCTTTGAAAGGATGAAGGAACATGCAAGATAATATTTTCCATATCCCTGCCCACCCGCTTATCACAGGCTCTCTTTGCGACATGTCACTGCAAACTTGCCAAAATTGATCACAACTGCAGCCAGAAAGGTACAGTCCTCCCCAAGGGGCCTCTGGGTCAACTTCTCTTTCAGAACTAATGTGCCTTTTTTCTCATTTGGATATAGGCTTATTTGCTATACAGTAAATTCATATGATCTGAAGTGATGTCATAATGCTTTTTCTATCATTTGAAATGATGGCAGATTGATTCCTTTCCCATCACTGTCATAAACTTTAACTTTCTAAAAGTGTGATCCTGTGCAGAATTATTCCAAGCAAAGCCCTCTGAAATAAATGGGCATACACCATAGTAACTCTGCAAAGGATTGCACTGTTAATCTTCTTTTTTGGGGGGGGCAGTGTCCATACACATTTAAGTTTGTAATTCTGTCAATATTTGGTAACACTTAGATCAAAATCTGCAAAGAGAGCTCATCCCTACCATTTACCTGAGAAGCTGACATAGCCAGAAGTTTGCCTTTGAGCAACATTTGGCTAAAGTCAGTTTTCAAGTGCCAAGTCTAACTTTACATGCTTTGCAGCACTTGAATCTAATGGTTATTTTCTGTTCCCAAAATAATCACTGAAGTAAAATTTCCCTGAACATAGGTTTCCTTTGGGCTGTTTGGCTGAGTAATACCCATGCAATGCAATTTTAACCTGGCAGCAAAACAGTGCTCCAAGTCTGAGAGCAGCTAGAAACACTGGGTCACTTTCAGGCTTCCTCATTACCCATCTGCTGGACCGGAATGGTTTTGTCTGCTTGACGGCTTCAAGAGCAAACTACATATCCAGGAGCGACTGCCATCGGCCTCAAGCAAATGGCTAACTGTAGGGCTGTACATGAGTCAGCTAACACTTCAGCTTCAGTTTATTATAGAGCAGCAAAAATACCTGTATGATGGACAGTTTGTGTTTGGAAGGAGGGCTTGCAGCCTCAAAAAGATCCTTTGTGTCCTCATGACTTCCTCTCGGAGGAGGATGGGTCATTTACTGGGGAGGCTGGTGGGCAGATTTATCCTCATAGTTACATTAGAACAGGGGTGCTCAATCATCCTTCAGTTCAAATCACAATTTGTTTGCCACTACCCTTGAACCCTGGAAGAGAAGTATCCCCCCCCCACATTATCACACTGCTTTCTCCATCCCTCAGTCTTCATCTTGGCTGTATATTTAAAAATAAAAATAAAAGAGGTGTTTTGAACCTGCTGGGGTACAGGGAAGCTGCAGGGCTTATCTCTATAGTTCCACCTTGCCTGTTAAGCCCAGCTGACTCAGAGTTCAATCATGGGAGCATTTGGGTCTGATCATAAATACAATGTACATGTCCCCCTCCCAAATTCATCTTCCCTGTGCACCCAATAGTACAAAACTACTAAATTACAAAAGAGGGGTTTTCAGCTTGCTGCAGCAGCTAACAAAAACAGCATTAATTATAACCCTGACCATTTATCCACCCTGCTTAATTCCTAAACCAAGAACATTGCTTTTTGTTAACTGGATTGCACTGACACATTTTTGTACTGCTACCTGAGAACTGAAGTTCAATCCAGTATGTCCTGAGTGTGCATCAGTATGATTATGAATTTCACCAACTGCACAGGTGCAAAGGCAGCATTCACCTGTGCATTGATGACCTTGTGATACATATAGCCCAAGCAAGCCAGTAAATTGGGAGCATATGTCAACAATGGCCTCTTGGCCAATCATCATGCTAATGTGTGCAGACACTAAACAGCTCACTTGAAATACTGCTACTCATTCTGAATTGCCAACAAGGTATAAGGTACTTGACTCAATGGTGAGCCAGTTTGGTGTAGTGGTTAAGTACGTGGACTCTAATCTGGGAGAACCGGGTTTGATTCCCCACTTCTCCACTTGCACCTGCTGGATGACCTTGGGCAAGCCATAGTTCTGGCACAGCTGTTCTTGAAAAAGAGCAGTTTCTATCAGAGCTCTCTCAGCCCCACCTACCTCACAGGGTGTCTGTTGTGGGGAGGGGAAGGGAAAGGAGTTAGTAAGCCGCTCTGAGACTCCCTTGGGTAGTGAAGGGCAGGGTATAAATCCAATCTCTTCTTCTTTTTCTTCTACTCAATAGCAAGCAGGCATTTAGATCAAGTTAAATTTGATTTTCAAACACCTGCTTTGCGAGTATCAAATCATCCCAGCTGCTCTTACAGAAACTGCTCTTCCCTGTTTTTCCCCTTTTGACATCAGTCCTCTGTTACCTCACAGAAGGTTCAGGTATGGAGGGAACTGTGGGGACTGGGAGTAGAGTGAATTGGACAAAGTAATTCTCCAGCCCTCTTCTTCCTGCAGAGCTTCTTGTGCCAGTGGAAGATATCTTATTTGATTTCCCCTCCTCACTGCAGTTTTCCTTGTCTGGTGGCATTTTTACATGAGGGGTCCCCAACCCCATAGAAATGCCTCTGCAGTGGTTGCAGAAGGTTGATGAGGGAAGGGAAAAATGGGAAACTATCAGCATTCCTACAATCTAGCCCACAGCCCTCAAGTTCAAAATTTATTAATGAATGAACGAATGCTATTCATTTATATGGAAGAAACTATTGAGGTAAACGTAGGATCCCACTGAGAGAGAAGGCTAAACTTGCCACAGATAAACCAGGTATTTGTGTCACAGGCCACATATTTCCCCTTCTCGGTGGTGTTCCAGACTGTTCCACAGACTTAAACTGTGGGGCCACAGCACTGTCCCAAGGCTGAGGACTGCACATCGCTTGAAGAATCAGGTTTGCAATTTGAGGATGTTCCTGGCTGCCCAGATCACTAATAATATTTTTATCAGCATAGGCTGGTGTGCCAGCTGTACAGTTTCCTGAGGAGTTTTGTTTTTCCTGGTAATAGCTAGACTAGGCTGCTACAACACATATTGTAAGGTTTCCATGAATAGCGAAAACGTCAGTTGTTACAAATTTGTGGCAGTGAGAGTCCTAACTTGGATCTGCCGTAGGAAGCAAATAATTCCTTACTCTGTATCATCTTCTCTGGCTTACAATCCATTTCCAGGCACAATACAAAGTGCTTGTGTTGACCTTTAAAGGTCAGGAAA
>NW_015160213.1:1310573-1332326 GCF_001447785.1 Gekko japonicus
GGGGGGGGGATTCCAACTTCTTTGAAAGAAGCAATTGTTAGGTTGCTCCTAAAGAAACCCTTGTTGGACCCTTAAACATTTTCAAAACATTGGCCGGTTGCAAATCTCTCCATCTTAGACAAGGTACTGCAGCAGGTGGTATTAATTCAACTCCAGGCACTTTTGGATGAGGCTGATTATCTGACCCATTTCAATCGGGTTTTGGGCTGAGGTTAGGCACTGAAAGGGCATTCCTTGTGGTGGCTGATAATCTGTCCCAGGAAAGACAGAAGGGAGAGCTACTGTGGTGATTCTCCTGAACCTTTCAGTGGCTTTCCATACAGTTTAATCGTGATTTGGAAGAAATTCTAGTATGTAGGCAAGAAACAGATGTGGCAACCAACTACGAAGAAAGTCTTCTGGTGCTGAGCCATGTGCAAGGGAAGGAGGCAGCATGCAAGCCTGAAGACTTCCAAGGCTTGTTTTTGTGATGGTTTGTTAGTATGTCAAAAAAAAGTACCCAAAAGGCAATGCATTTTGGTAGCTACTAGCTAAAATCAAGATTCACTGTCCAGGGGAACAGAAAATGTAGCTTTAGACAGAACCACAGAAAGTACCTAAGTGTTCACATTTCCCATGTTACTCAATTCCACTGAAAGAAGAGGATAACAGTTTAGTAATTAAGAAGTGCCCCTGCTAAATCCTTTCAGCCACCC
This sequence comes from Gekko japonicus, assembly GCF_001447785.1. Lineage (NCBI taxonomy): Eukaryota > Metazoa > Chordata > Lepidosauria > Squamata > Gekkonidae > Gekko > Gekko japonicus. The sequence continues at coordinate 1,311,269 of NW_015160213.1, forward strand.
CACAAAAAACCTGAATGTACAGCTAAACAATCAAGAGCCCTGGAGTGCTTTGAAATGATATCTTTCCCCTCCATATGGCGTTAACAATCTACTGTGCAATAAGGATTACACATTCTCACCTTCCACCACACTCACTGCATTTTCACGGGTCAACTGAGTATCCTTTTTTCCAGGTGACTAGACAAGTGCACACACAAATTTCACTTAAAAGTACACTGGCTTTTGCCAAGTAGCAGCAGGATGAAATACACCACCGTAACAATTGAGCCTTTGTCTGAGGCCAAGACTATACCTATTAACATGCTTTGAAGCTGAGCCAATAAAAATCTCAGTGCTGGGATACAGTTTTTTGCGCCTAAACAATCTGTGCTTGTGTTTAATATACTATAGTCTCTTTTCAAGGCCCTGCCAATCATGCACTCTACATGAAGAGCCTGGCTGGAAAAAAAAGACAATTTTGGTAAGGGGGGGGGGAGAGAGATATTGAGAATTTATAGTGCCTTGAAAGAATAAATCATGCAATTAAGTTCATATTCATGTAGAAAGTATATTCATGATGTTTAGCTAAGACCTAAAGTGAAACAAACAGTTCTTCCAACCCCTGCTGTCTTTACATTTTGTAATTCAAAATTCCTGGAACAATGCAAGATTTTAAAGGGAACTGAGTCAGCAACTAAAAGGTACAGCATGCCTGAAGGGTGACTTTGACCATCAGAAGCTGACCTTTTCCCCCTCCTCCCCGGCCACTTCTACTCTCCCAGATGTTTAGGAACAAAAGCCACTCAAGTTAATATGTAGCAGACCCAAGATTTTTAAAGAAGGGGAAGTAGATGAGTTTGTAGGGTAAAACAAACATTACATTTTCATAGTGAGGTCTGCCTCCCTACACAGTAAGTTCACAGATGTTCCTTCTAAAGAGCACCATCAACAGTCGAACAGTATTTTTATTGTACTGATTGTTATTATTTGAATTGTGATCCCCCTTAAGCTTTTTTTAATAGAAAGGGGGAATATAAATACCCCATACAAACAAATCAAATTTAAAAAACGTTAACAAAAATGTGCACGTTCAATGGTAACACCATTAGGACACGGTGGAAAGACCCTGGAGAAAGTAAACGGGGGAGAGTATGCAGGAAAGTGCTTAGATGTATTTCCTTTGGTGATATATTCATTTTATTTATTAATCATACTTGTCCCCTGCCTCCAAAAAGCTTCGGATAAGGTATATGTGGTTCCCAAGTGACCTCCGATCCAGGCAACGCTTAAGGCCTGATGTGCTGAACATCTGCAACAATGCTCTGTGCCTTCAAATAACTAGCACTGGCAAACAAAGTAATAGGCCAGAACTACTGCAAACAGTGTTCCCTCTAAGCTGAGTCAGTGTGAGCTAGCTCACAATTTCTTAGCCTCCGGCTCACACATTTTTGTCTTAGCTCAGGAAGGAGGGCTCCAGGGCAAACTAATTTATGTAGTAGCCAAATCACTCACTCACAACTTCAATGCCAGTAGCTCAGAAAGTAGAACTTTTGCTCACAAGTTTCCAGAGCTTAAAGGGAACATTGAGTCTGCAAGGCTTCTTAAAAACTGGTGTCCATTTCTTCTCTGAACAACCTAACATTATGAACAAGAGAATGTCTTGATCTAGGAAGTGGAAGCAGTCCTTTTTCTTTTTTTCATTTTCCCTTGCCTTTGCGAAAGTGGCTTATGAGACCATTAGACCAGCCAATTCTAAACCATAGCATCTAAAAACACAGCAATCTTTTTACACAAAGAAACTGACAGAGAAATGGAACACTTAGGACAAGCCTTAAAACCAATCAGTATCACCTCAGCTAACCCTAAAAGCTTTAGATAAAAAGAGCTTTTGTATTGCTTTTGAAAAGTTAAAAGGGCCTCCCCCAGAGGCCATTCTACAGCTTTGAAGCAACAGCCGAGAAGTTACACACCTTTGCAAACAAAAGGCTGGATCCCAAGAGCTATTTTAGGTACACCCAGATGGATTTTTAACCCCCCTGCCTTGGAACAGCAGGCCCCCTTGTCTACCATACGCTTTAAAAAAATGCCGTCAGTTTCAAAAATGGCTTCTTATACAGAACAGCGGACTGCTATTTAAGAAGCAAAACTCTATATCCCCCTTGAATTCAAACAAATTGTGCAGTTTATTTATTTAGTTATTTATTGAGAAAATTTCTATGTGCCTCTTCAGAATCCTGCTCAAGGAGGCTTACAATTAAAAACCACAGTATAAAAATAAGCCATTAAAAATAAGCTGTTAGACATAAGCAGCATAAAAACTGTCCATAAAACAGAGCAGATCATTAAAAAGCTGGCAAGATGAACTCCCAATTAAAATCCTGGGTACACAGCAGTGTTTTAGCCTGGCACTTAAAAGAATGTAAACTAGGCACCAGGTGAAACTCAAGGGGGAGGGCATTCCAGAGGTGAGGTGCCACCACAGAAAATGTCTTGTCTCCAGTTGCCTCACCTCTAAAGGGGACAGTACAAAGAGCAGGGCTTGAGAGGCAGAGCATAACTGATGGGCTGGATAGTATGTATGTGAGAAGATGATCCTTCAGGTACCCTCAAGCCATTTAGAGGCTTAAAGAACCAACACTATGAACTGTGCCCAGAAACAGACAGGAAGCCAGTGCAGATCTTTCAGCCCACGGGTGATGCGATCCCTGTAACAACTCTCACAGTAGCCTGGCTGCCACATTTTGGACCAATTAAAGTTTCCGAACAATTTTCAGAAGTTTAGGTCTTAGCTTTAAAAGACAATTACATCTAATCTATAAAAATAATAAAAAAAATAATTTGCATTTTTTCCTGTAAGGAACAAGTAATTTTGAAAACTGAAATAAAAAGGCTTTTTAAAAAGCCTGGAACTCAACTGACAGTAATGCCTCTTTCTATTTACTCTATTTGCATGTTAATCTCTCTCCAGTTTATTTGTTAGAACCTTAGGCCAGGGATTAGCCTCTTGGTCCTGTATTTGTACAACTGCTAGCAAAACAAACGTGGCCCTCAAATCCTTGGTGTCATCAAAATACAATAAGGAATACTGCAACTGATTCTGTAGAATGACACAGGGAGCTTGCTCCAGAGAAATCCATGCTTCCCCTGCACCACCCCAAATATATACTAAACACCATGTAATTACAAAGCATCACAATATCAAGAGCTTCGGGTGAAACCTTGTGGGCCCATAACACAAAGCAGCCTCTCCGGGTACAGAACAAAGTTTAAAGATCAATTAAATCTTACCCTGGAGACTAAAGTATGAGAACTAGCAGACGCAGCACCCTGCAGTGCGAACACACAATTCATGTAAAAGGCAGACCATTCCAATAGACAATATGAAGTATGAACGTAAAGGAGGCATGAAAACACAGATTTCTATAGAATTATAAAGAATGCTGTGCAGGGATCACAGAGAAACAAAATAAGAGGCAATTCTTGTAAAAATTCACAGCCCTGGTTTCTAAAGAGTATTTTAGATGCAGGAAACATGCATTCTGTATATAAAGTATAACTGTGAAATATAAAACATCCAAAATACCAAGGGTTGTTGGTTTAAAGGCAAATCCACAGTGGATTAGCACTTTGCTGATGGTAAATAAGCAAGGAACAGTAATAACAAGTAACTAATTGTACTAGATCTTTGCTGTTATCAATACTAAAGTATCTGAATACGATACTTTAAAAAGTCTTATCAGTATTAAATGCATTTAAAAACGACAACACCATCTTCTTCAGGAACACTATAACTGATACATTGTGTACCTAAAATGTCTCTGACATGTATGTTGCTTCTTACAAGTTTCCAATAAAAGATGTTCCTTATAGCCTATCCCAATATTGAATAGCTCTCACTACACCCTAGTTCATACATTCATAAGGGTTACAAGTAGGGGTGTGCATTTGGATTTACCCGAGCCGAAAATATACGAGTATATTTTGGCATCTCAAAGGTATCTGGGGTTTTTCAGAAAAACCGGGGAAGGGGGGGCCAGTTCCATAAAAAATACCAGGTATATTTGGGGATTACCGAAGATCGGCAAAGCCCGAAAAACAGCTGATCTGCTCCAGCCGCTCACCTGTTTTTTTGGGCTTTCTTCTGCAGTCCTTTTAAACAAGGCATGTTCAAAGGGGCTGCAGAAGCCAGCCCGAAAAAAGTTGGGCCTAAGCCATTTAAGAATCCAGATCTCTCCATTAAGAAAATCATGTCCAATTAGCCGATCAAGCCATCAGCAAAAGAAACTTATTATGTCAACAAGTTACCATGTACAGATGCCGTAACAGTCACATGTTTTGAAAGAAAAGAGTAAAATAGGAAAAATACTGTCATGTTTTATAAATATTATCAGCTCTCAGAGATGAATGATGTAAAATATTCTCTAGTCCACGCCAAGAAAATTGGGTTATGTGAGATAATCCTTACCAACAAAATTAATATGCAAGTCTATCAATTTTCAGTTATGTTTATCAAATGTAAAAGGATAAAAAGTATTAATTATTTAATATCTACTGGAAATTAACAACAAATAACCAAAATGTACAGACAGAGAACCCCAAACCCAGTTTATTATTTTCTGCTGCTGGTTAAAGACTCGTTTGTCCATTTAATGAATTAAATAAATATAAGCACAGATCAGTATCTCTGGAAATTCATCTAATATAATAGGACAAAAAAGGAAGAGCTGAAAATTTAGAGGTCGGTGTGGACAGTACAGACTGTAATAAGATGCATAAAGTCAGGCTCAACAAGCCAAGGAAGAAAAATTGCAGGAAGGGAGAAACATTAGCTTTAGAAAGCAAAATGGTTTGACACCAGTTACCAAGCAGTGAAGATGAGATGGAACACAAAGGTTTACCCAGGCCAAGGGATTGTGTGAAATTCTTTAACACAATGTAAGAATCCAGACCCCAGAGAAGAAGGGCCGGAGTGGGGGATTCCTCACTTTTTGGTGCTTCTGCCACCAGCCAGCTGGCCGGTGGGGACCCTCAAACAGCAACATCCCTGACACAATGATGTCACACGAAAGTGACATAATCACATCAGAAACATCACACAGCAATGCTTTGCTTTTTGGGCAAAACTCTATGGTTTGAGGGCAATTTTACCATAGAGTTTTGACCAAAAAGCAAAGTGTCGCTGTGTGACATCCCTGATGTGATGTTGTCTCTTCTGTATGACATCATTACGTCCAGAATGTTGCGCGCTGTCCCTCCCCTTCCAGGAACGCCCCCCAAAACGCTCCACTGGTGTGAAGGTAGAACCTGGCAACTCTAAGAAGGGACAAAAATAAACTGTGTACAGACTATGAATTCTGTGCAGGAGACTTTCTTGTCACAAGAAGAGGAGGAGGAGGAGGAGGAGGAGGAGGAGATTGGATTTATACCCCACCCTTCACTTAGAGTCTCAGAGCGGCTTACAAACTCCTTTCCCCTCCCCTCCCCACAACAGACACCCTGTGAGGTAGGTGGGGCTGAGAGACCTCTGACAGAAACTGCTCTTTTCAAGAACACCTCTGACAGAACTATGGCTTGCCCAAGGCCATCCAGCAGCTGTGAGTGGAGGAGTGGGGAACCAAACCCGGTTCTCCCAGATTAGAGTCCACGCCCTTAACCACTACACCAAACTGGCACCAAAGAGAAGACAATGCACATCTCTGGAAATAGCAGATAACACAGAAAACACAATCGAGCACAACTCTTGTCCAATATGAAGGGATAAGCAAGAGCCACAGTCATTTCTCTGAGCACAGGCTCCCTTCATTTTAATAAGATATCCACAGGAGACCTTCCTGGTAGATTCTACTGTTATGCTGCAGTCCTAGGAAAAACCACACCCTCTAAGTCCATTGAAGTCGATTGGCTTGGAAGGATGTAACTCTAGGATTGCTCCCTATGGTTTAAACTTACAGCTAATATCCAGTGTCCATCTTCTGGAGGAAATGGGGTAGTAATAAAAGCACAGTATTAATGAAAGGACATCTATCAAGAATTACAGGTAAAGTGTAATACTTCTTTTGTCCAGTACAGATTTTCACCGTATCAAAAATGACTTCCGGTTAAAGATGAGAGAAATTTCATAAATCCATTTTTGTTTATAGTCAACAGTTTGAAAATTTGGCTTTCCACTCTGCTGGAGGGACATCAGAACTATAAATAAGATTAAATGAAATTCTTTGTGAGAAGAAGATTTTCATAACGGGTTGTATTACATTTTTTTTTTTGTTCTGTATGAGTTCTGCTTTCTCCTGCTGAGAGATGTGAAAAAAAATTCTTACACAGTTTCACTTTTTGAGTATAGTTTGCCATGGACAAATCAAATAGTCTCATTTTAAAGGCTGTGTTACAGGGAGCAGAGCACCAATATCATGGATAGCAATTTCATTGATCGCTGATATCAGGTCTCACTCTTTTTCTTACACATAATCAAAATGGGATTTAAATGGCATGCTGTGAAGAGAGAGTATTAAAAGAATGCAGCATGGTTTGCGGAGATGGATAACGGTGCATCTAGAACTGGAGGGGACGTCTTATGGAAAGCAACTTCAAATCATACCACCAAGGGAAATGAATCATGATGAATGCCAAAAGCTTCTTCACAGACGCAGTTACGTATACAGGTTTCATGCCCAAATTCTGTCAAGGTGCCAGAGATCTTTTTTTAAAAAAATTAAGGGGGAAATACTGACATATTTCCAGGAGCCATTCAGTTTCCAGAGCCTGAATTCTTTAAACCCCACTCCTTTTTTTTAACAACAATGGCTGAAATCCTACAAAGCCATCTGCACATATTGGGAAGAACTGGAGACATCTGAAATTTCTACTACAGCCACTCACCAAACGGCACATGACTGCTTTTCACTTGAAAATCACCTTGCCTTTCAGTCTTGCAAATGACAGAGGAAATAAAGCAGACACCTCTGTCTGCCTGCAGATTTTCTCCCTGTCTGTATGCGTGGTGCATTTTACTAGACTTAGATCTTAAGCAAATTCATTTGGAAACATTCACCTTCCACTGAACTCAGTAGCAGTGAAAGGCTCATGTGGAAAAGGGTGGAATGCAGCCCTCAGACAGTGCCACTGAGCTGCGAGAAGGAGAACACCCTCCCCCCCTTGCTCTTAGCAATGAGGATCACTAGGAAACAACAGAGGATGTTGTGCAGAGGATGCCTGCAGCACCCAGCACATGTCAAGGTTTTCTTTGCACTGCTTCTTAATCATAGTTAAAATAAAAATCTAAGTAGTTAAATACACTTTAATATCGTTACCATTGCTAAAATCAGCAAAAGCTAACTGTAAAAAAGGAAAACTGTTGTTAATATTTTCCTTTCCATTCCTTACCTGCAACAAAAGATACCCAAACTGCTTTAAAAAGGGGGGGGGGGGCTACTCTTAACTTGCTGCCCTGTTCACTAAAATTTGAACTAATTAAAATTGATCTGCACACCAGTCAACTAAAGCGTCATTTCACTAATCTACAAATTAAAGATTGCAATCCTACTTCCAAACATTTTAACATATATATTTGTCAGAGGAGTGGCTAGAGCCTTGAAAATACTTGCAACCTTAATATCATGTTAGAAATTGTAATGCTTCATCTCCCCTTGACTCTTATCTGTTTCTAGCAATCAGCACCTCCCTGATCTTATGCACTTTGATTTGAACATGAGCTTTCAGACTGCCATATCCATGAACAGCAGGAAAATCAAAGAAGTGACTATCACAAAAGAGTGGCATATGAGCTCCACCTACAGGGGGAGAACTCAAATGAAAAGTTTCATGGATCACATTACTTTAAAAGGAGAAGAGGGGTTCCTCCAATTCCAGTCACAGTCCAAGTGGCCATTCTCCAGCTATTAACAAACCTTCACATTCATTTTTTTCAGACTTAAAGGACAATTGGATACAATCCTAAAACTGATTATGTGGTAGCACAAAACATTTCCATGCAGAAAACACTTTCAACAGAACAATGTTTTTGCAATAAAATTACCGCATGAAACATGAGAACAAGATCCCATCTTTAGAGGATTGTTATATAATGCAATGACATAGATTGTTTGCTGCAATAACTCTACACCCACAATCTATCTATGAAGGTGTTGGTATGCTGGCAGATGAGAGGGGAGAGAAGTAAGGTTTCTGCTTGGCAAGTCACACTGCATATAAAACTCTCTCTTTTAACAGCAACTTTTATTTATTTACATTACTTATAGTCCACCTTTCTCACTACAAATTGCGGTATGAAGCATCAGTGTTTTTTTCTTTTTAACGTACATGCTTAGAAATGCAGTTGCAGAGGATGAAAATAATACTTGCTTAATGTCCAGGCCTGAAAGAGGCTTTGTGAGTTGGGTCCTAGCAGGGATCAAAGGCCCCAGTAGGAAAGTTTACACTCAAACTTTCAGAACTACTGTAATTCAAAAATTCTAAGCGACTGCTGCTCTACAGGAGGACATGGGATGTTGCCACCTGCACACACAGAGGAGAAGCCACTGTCACCATCTCGGGCAGAGCGACCTCTGTGGCTGGCATGGACCAGGGCTCCTTGGAGTGACAGTCTAGCTTTGGACCACCTGCCCCAATGCACCGACACCCTTCCAGCCTATCCTCACCACACCTTCTGTCAGCTGACACAATTCATCTAGACTGCTAAGAAAAAGTCAAAGGAGTGAGCACGTGGAGACAGACAAGAGCGTGAACTTGTCAAAATCACTGCTTCCCTGTGCATTAAAGGGCAAAGTAATGATTTATGCACTCATGCTCTATTTACAGTGATCACTGGGTAAATTTTTTTATACTCGGGAATCTGTATCAAGTACAAAAAGCTGCGTGAGCAACTGTCCTTAGACCTGCATCATTCTTAGCAATGTGGAAAGACTTACTCGATTACTCATAACCAATTAAGGGATTTTGTTCTAAAATGCACAATTTAGACTACTGCAACAGAATGGTTATTAGTGTTTCTCAAATGTAAATTGTTATTCCAAATAAAGTACTCCAGCATTCTGTTGATCTAAGTTTCTGATGAGACAAAAGCTTTGATAGCTCTCAGATGTTTTACAAACATTTCCAGAAACTCCCACTGAAGTCATACCCTGTGGATTCCATTATGTGATTGCTGACACCCCAGATCCATGAATCATCACAGGCTTTGATCAATGCAAGCCTGAATCAGTGTCCTTGGAAATCTCTCTGGAGAATAAGCCATACCACTAGCTTCCAGCACATCTGTGTAAAGCAACCGTCATCTTGAAATAAGATGATGTTTTTAAGTGTGGCTCCCCATTCCAACAATTACTCAACAATTTACACTGATATGGTAGGCCTGTAAATTCCAGACTCAAAACAGAAAACAATGGCTTGCCCAACTAATTCTACAAACTGATCGCTGTTGCTTCTTTTGCCACAGAGCAGTTGTAATAAGTTTGCTGCACAGGTTGATGACTCTAAGGCTGTTAATCTGATAGAATGACAACTGTTCAGGACACCGTGGAATGAAGGTACATTCAACAGTGAGATACACATTAGGTTACAAAAATGCTTCAGAGGAATGCTGACTCAACTGTTTAAAGTGAATTTCTTTGTGGTCATGAGTGAATGCTTCAAAGATTGTCACTTAATGTCAAGACTGGCAAACTTAATCTTGAGACCAGCAAACTAGACAGAAAGATGAACATTATTTTCCTGAGTCCTTCATGAATTTAGCCTGAGCCTGCCTTGGCGGGGAGGGTGGGGTATAAATTGAATAAATAAATATTTATTTGGACCCAGTTAATAATCTGGAGCAACATTATACCTTCTAATAATTCACAGGTAAATACAGGGGTATTTCTGAAATGCCCCAGTTCTCGTATGAAGGATTACTGCCCCCACCCAATATTACATACACGATTCCATCAGCTGTACTGATTTGCTCTGCCACAGTCTGCCCATTGAGGATTTACAAGCCAAGGAGGAGACTGTTCTTCTTGCTACTGTCTTACAGTAAGTTCAAAACATTCCTCAACAGCTGCTGTGGGTAAAATAGCAGGCTGCGTGCTTTATGGTGCCTTAGTGTTCATGAACTCTGATTTACATGTCTATGCACCACTCTGGAGAGAACAAGCTCCCATTCCTGACCCTTCAGATTTAAAATCTAAAAGTCTTGTGAAACCTGAAGATTGACAACACTACTAACTATCCCTCAAAACATTTCAACCTGACATCCCCTAAAAGCCAAATTAAGGGTCAAAATTGGCTCAGTGGTTCACCAAGGAGAGGGACCAGGAAATAGAGGCTATTCCTCCTAAAGACCATCAGAGTGCATGACACATGGCTACAGCTACACAGGAGACTGCTTGGAGCCCCTGGGATAATACATACACATTAGAACCTTATATTTCTTCTACAAATCTTGCAAAAAGATTTGCTTAGCTAATGAAATAAATGGGTTTTTTTGGGGGGAGAAACAACCTCGGTGATTTATTTAAGATGGATAAAGATTTCAAATACCTCATGCCATGCGACTTTTACTGTACTGGAATAGCTACTGCCCATTGAACATTATAAATCATTTGATCTGTAGAGCTTTGATTGTTCCCCTTCCACATTGCTGCCACTTACCTAGCTAATACAAGTTGCAATACTGATTCTAATGCTAGCATCTAACAGGTGACATAAATAACTGCATCTGGCTTTACTGCAAGGAATCACTCTTCACCACTCCAAAGGAGTCTATCATTGGCACTATTAGACCTGCACAAAGTTCCCTTTCACAATTAAAGCATATCTAAGATTTATGGGACTGTAGTATCCAGGCCATACTTTATTGAATATTTTTCCAGTAATCGCCTGGGAATAAAAATAATAGGAAACTTTTGAAGGAGAAACTGGTCACCTCAAGGCTAGACTACTGCAACGCTCTCTACATGGGGCTGCCTTTGTCGCAAATCCGGAAGCTGCAGCTGGTGCAGAATGCTGCAGCCAGGCTGTTGATGGGTCTCTCTAGGAGGGACCACATTCAGCCTGTGCTGAAAGCGCTGCACTGGCTGCTGATAGCGTACCGGATCCGCTTCAAAGTGCTGGTTCTTACCTATAAAGCCCTATATGGCCAGGGTCCAGCCTACCTGAGAGACTGCCTTTCCCCACATGTTCCCCCAAGAGCACTACAGTCAGGGCCCCAAAATCTGTTAGTCATCCTGGGCCCCAAGGACACCAAACTAGTTGCAACTAGGGCCAGGGCTTTTTCGGTGGCGGCTCCTACCTGGTGGAATGAGCTCCTGGGGGAGATCCGGGCCCTGCGGGACCTTATGCAGTTTCGCAGGGCCTGCAAGACAGAGCTCTTCCGCCAGGCCTTTGAGTAGAAGCCGCCGCCCCACTATACCACCACCATCATGGTATCTTAAAGGATGCATCGACAAGGCCCTGAGGAAGAACCTGGAAAATGTAAAGAAGATCCGATAAGCCGTCGCCATTGGGCACAAATATCATGGGAGTACCACCTGGAACTGTGTTGATTCCATCTTGGATTTATGATATCAGTAATTGATTGAGCACCGTTGTTACGGCACGGCTAATTACCTTGCCCTTGTTAGCTGCCCTGAGCCCATTGGGGAGGGCAGGATACAAATGTGAAAAATAAAATAAATAAGGAATACAGCATGTCTTTTAATAGTCTGTATGGCTATTCAAGAGATCCCTGAAGCCTGACAGCTGAACTAGAATTGAAAATACATTTAGGTTACATATGGGGATATGCAAAAAGAAAGAGAGAGAAAGAGTCAGATTTGGTAAATAATGTAAACAAGTTGCATAGGTTTCAGTTGGAAACGCATTTATGAGAAATATTTATGGGAAATGCATTTCTGTGTGTAAGTACCACCACCCACCTGGGATGAAATTCCCAGGGATTGTACCCTCACCCAAAGCATCTTCCAGACCAGGTTACAGGCAAATAATGAAATCATTCCCATTTGACAGACCATTAAAATCCTTACTTGCACATTTGATGCAGATGGCTAGTTTAATAGCGCCATTTAATACCACCTAGTTTTACCAACAGGACATCCAGGGTCAATTCACAACAGCATCCCAAGGACACAGTGAGGCCCATCCTATAAGCTTCTTTGTTGTGACAACAACTCACAGATTTGGACCTTAAGTTTCTCTATCAGCCCAAACTTTATAAAGTTAAAAAATTTAAGGCAAAGAGAACAATGCACCAAATACAAAATCCCATATATGAGGTAAACAGGCATTTGGTTACTGAGCAGCTAGTTTCAGAGAAGCCCATATCGTTGCTTATTCCAGCATCATAACTATTGTCTAAATTTCTTTATAAATTATGAATTTATATACAACATACCACACACACATATATACAATATACACAAAGATTATACTCAGTAATTACTTTAAAATCTTTACATGGCAAATGACAGAATGAAAATATGATGAATTAAAATCTCACAAAACAATTCCATTGGGGAATAAACTTTTAAAAAATCATTTAAAACATTTATTAGCTGCCTTTTTACTTTATAGGAACTCAAGGAGACTTACAATGTAATAGAATAATAAAACACAATAAAACATACTAGGGTGTGCCCCCCCCCAAAAAAAATTGGGGATTTTTCAGATTTGGTATATTGGATCCAATATTCCCGAATTCCAATACTGGTATGGTATTTGGATTCAGGATTTTTTCAGGAATCCTGAATTTTTTCAGCTCCATTATATCCTTTGGGGACCATTATATTGAATGAGGAATCTATCCGGAGGTCTGTTTTTTGAGGCAGAGACACCACATTTGCAGCATAGTTTCAAAAAGTTTGGACCAGGGTGTCCAATTCTATGGGCCCTCAAAGAAGGCATCCCCATCCTCCATAGTTTCCAGTGGGGGGGAAACTGCAAAACCCAGCAAGGGTAAAACAGAGAATCTCTGCAGTAGAAACTGACGGTGTGGAGTTTGTTTGGTTTTTTGTAATGTACAGTGTCCAGCAAAACCCAATGCCACTGTGGCAATGCCAGCTCGATGAATCCAAGCAAGGGGGAATTGCTAGTCCAGCAGAACATTCCAAAGGCATTTAAAGGGCTCACAGTCCCTTTAAATGCATTCTGAAAGTCCTGATAGTCCGCTCCGAAGGCATTTAAAGGGACTGCAAGAACTTTAAATGCCCTTTAACTGTGGCTACCTGGAGTTCCCAGATAATCCCAAATATTTTTTGGGTTATTCTGAATCGGCTGTAGCTGAAACAATCCTCAAATGTATTTTCAGCTGAAAACTGATATTCTTCAGCTATTTTTTTGGCTCGGATATACCAAATACCCAGCCCTAAAACCCACATTAAAGCCAGTAGTTAAAATCAATAACTTAAAACTACCAGTAGATAAAAGAACTAATCAACTAATCAAATGTGGTCATGAATAAAATTGTCTTCAGCTGCCTCCTAAAAATCAAAAGTGAGGGGGCCAGGCTTGGGGAGGTCTTTCCATAATTGTGAAGCTGCCACAATTAAACTTAAGAAGCAGTCACTCAATATTTTATTTAATGCTAAAGATGGGAAATTTAATACAGGGTAATAAGTCTAAAGTGATGCACTACTCACCTACGGCTATTTTTCTTCTCTGATTCTTCCTCTTTAGAAGGTTTTTTAACAGTTAGATTAGTATCTTTCTTTAACTTCTGTGCAATACGTTCTTTCATTTGATGTTTCTCATCACTATCCATGTCATCCTCTCCATCATGGCTTTCACCTTCCTCTTCATCCTGAGCAAACAGCATAAAATGTAAACACCCTTATCCACTTTTTACAAAAAACACCTGAGTGCTTCATTTCACTAACAGAACATGCTGTGTATTTCTAAATAAAAGCTAGTTATATGTGAAGGGTAGGGAGACAGATTTCAGAAACAGTGAAGCATTTATCCAAGGGGAAAAAGGGTTTCCTATAATTTTTAGGCATTCTTCAAGGAGGAGAAGAGAAATGCCAGTCCTAAGAATTACAAATTACGACTGAATACAGTCCCTTAAGTAAGTGCATGAGAACACAGGTAGAGCATTCTGGATCAGACCAGTGGTCCATCTAGTCCAGCATCCTGTTTCACACAGCAGCCAACCAGTTGCTTTGGAGGGCCATACAAACAGGTCATGTCCGTCCCCTGCTGATGCCTTCCAGCACCAGCATTCAGAGGTTTGCTGCCTCTGTATATGGAATCTCCCTTCATTCACCATGACCAGTAGCCATCGATGGACCTCTCCTCCATGAACCTGTCTAATAAAGCTATCTATCTTCATGGGCATCATTACCTCCACCAGCAGTACATTTGACACTTTAATTACTCATTGAGTAAAGAAATGTTTCCTTTTTTTCTGCCCTGAACCTATTTCTCAACAGTTTCATTAAGTGCCCCCAAGTTCTAGTACTATGGGAGAGAAAGAAAAAGCTCCCTCCAGCTACTTTCTCCACCCCATGCATAATTGTATGCCTCCCTTTAACTGTCTTTTTTCGAGAATGAAAAGTCCCAGACACTCCAGCCTTTCCTCATAAGAAAGGTGCACCAACCCCCAATCATCTTGTTTGCCCTCCTCATACTTTTTCTAGCTCTGCAATATCCTTTTTGAGATACAGTAAAATAAAAGTCACTTGTTTATCACTGTGATGTGTCATTTAAAAAAAACAAAAACCTTTTTTCAACGTTTCTTACCACTATTATTTTCACCTGCTTAATCCTCAGTCTTATACAGATGTTTAAACTGTACACACAGTTGGGGATTGTATGAGCCCTATGTCTTCCCCTACCTGAGATTCACAAATTGGGATTCACAGTAGTAAACACTTAGGCACATAATAAGTCCAGTAGTCAGAGCTCTGTCCATATGACTGACTCTGTATACTCCACAAGATCCAGTTGCCCAGGCAGAACACATTGGCCTCTGCATCTGCAGGCTCCTACATGAACATGGAGTCAAATGACTATCAGATGTGGGAGAGAGAGGTGAACACAAAGCAGGAAGATGGGGAGGCATGATCCAAAATGTTTTAAGCTGTGATTTGAGCCTTCTTGAGCCCATCTGTGAAAAGTATTTTAAAGGTATAAGTATTTTAAAGAAATCTCTCCACATCTGTTTAGGACTCACTTACTCCTCCACTGAGCCTTCTTCTTTAATCCTTTTAATTCCACCAGTTCCCTGCGGGCTCAGGACAGCTAGCTTCAGCTGTGACTAGCCTACTCAGTTTTAATGCTTAAAATTCTCTGTGTTCTCCTTAGCGATTATGGTTATCTCCCTTATAAATAAAAGCCAAATGGTGGTGGCACTTCTCTAGAACATTCCACACGCTCCAAAATCAGTTCACTCTCTGATCTGTCATTCAGAGGGTCTCCCTATCCACTGGCTGCTTTGCCTGAGTCCTGCCTCCAACATTCTAAACAGTTTGCTGTTCCTCCCCCCCCCCCATAGCCAGAACAGAGGTTATTTGCATATACAGCCTCACTGGCCTTGGAACACAGAGGTCGTTTGCATATACAACTTGATTGGCTTTGGCCTCTAACATTCTAAACAGTTTGCTGTTCTGAGGTAAAATGTGTCCAATCTCCAGGTGAGGGCTGGAGATCACTCAGAATTACAACTGCTTTCCAGATGGCAGAGATCAGTTCCCCTGGAGAAAATGGTGGGCTCTGTATCCTTCGATGCTGCTGAGGTGGCCCCCGTATGACAGCCAATGTGATGTAGCAGTCAGGGCTTCAGAGCACAGGAGAGGCTGCAGGTGTGTGGGGGGTGGAAAGCTGAAGAGTGAGGGAAAAATAAAGGTAGGTTGATGATTGGCTGGGAAGGAGATAGTTGCCAACTCCAGGTGGGAAATTCCTGGAGATGTGAGCCTGGAGAGGGTGATGTTTCAGGAGGCATGGGACCTCGGATAGGTACAAAGCCATAGACTCCACCCTCCAAACCAAGCATTCCCTTCTGGGGAACCATCATTGCCAATCTCCAGGTGAGGGCTGGAGATCACTCAAAATTACAACTGTTCTTTAGGTAGCAGAGATCAGGTCCTCTGGAGAAAATGGGTGGACTCAGTGTCATTATACCCTGCTGAGGTCGCCACAGCAAATTGACACTGAGTGTCCAAGGCCGGGGCACCCGCCCAGAGCCTCTTTCTAGAGACCGTTGTATTTATTTCCACAACGTCCCTTTTTCCTAGTTAATACATATTTATTAAATGTGCCACTGACATTTCAGAAGGACCTCTGCCTATGCTATAACGATTTACTAATCTTTTTTAAAAATGTGCACAGCTAACACTTATGCCCTGTCAGTATCAGTGGAGTTAAACGTTTTTATATAACTGATACATAGTGCAATCCTAAAACAAGTGACTCCCTTCTAAATCCACTGAAGTCAATGTGCTTAGAAGCGTAACATTCTATTTAGGGAGAGTAACAAGATGAAGCAGAATCACTATATTGACCTGAAAAAACATAAGCATGGAAAAGGGAATTACTCTTGATGCACAAAGTGCAGGCATCAATAGTCACGCGGCAACTTTCTGGCAGGTACCCGATTGTACTGAGAAGCATATCAGATGCAACGATTATGAGCTCCTAAAAATGTTTGTTTATATTATGCAAATTCATTTGCAACATTATTGGAATATTGGAACACTGTAACTTTAAGGCTTTCTTGTGAATATTACAACCGCAGAGTGAAAGGGGCTCCGAATTGCTGCTGAAGCAACACTTACCTCCTCTGAATTATGCATTTTGCTTTCTTTCTCACTGAAAGACAAAATAACATGTGTGAATAGATGCCTCTCTAATACACATTAAATCATCTGGATAAGGCCAAAATTGCATTTAGAAGTACAGGAGGATAAACACGCCATTCATAGGATTTTCAGACCGAGAACGCTACTCCTTTACCTTGCTTATCAGAATCATACTAGAGGAGCAAGGGTGAACAATCTTTAGCAAACATCACTAACCAGGACTGGGCTGGCACCCTCACCTGCTGCCTGCTCTTTTAGCCCCATCCAGTTACACCACCACTTTCCACCTCTGCCCATGTCCTTCCTTTAAAATAAAACACCTCTGAGCATTTGTTAACATTTCTCTCCATAAAAGTTTGTCAGAAATAGAACAGCACTAATGGCTATTGTTCTATCAATGCCTGCCTACCACGGTGACACCCAAGTACTACAACTGCTGTGAATGTAATTTATTACGTATATAGTAGTCTAGGCTATATAACAGTCTAGGTAAAAGCTATTCCACATGGAATATACGTGGCTGGATTAGGCTAGACAAGCAGAATGCAAAGGACGGCTGGGGAGATAAAGGAAAAAAGAGGGGAGAAATGGCAGACAACATAGTGGGGGAGGGAGAAAGAAGGAAGGGGAAGAAATCATACTGAAATCATATAGTGAGAATTTGCCTTCTAGACAGATGAGACTGAACAGAGGAGCACTCTGTTGGTTGGGCTGAAAGGCTTGATTAGCATCTCGTTACTCAATGACTATTAATGAGCATCATTTTTTCAGTGACTGTCCATCACTTTCCTTTTGCATTTCAAACTGAAAATCCAATTGAGGATTCTATCAAATACAGAAAAAAGTAGGGAGGGAAATGGGCAAGAGACAGAACAAGCACATCAAGGAAGGGTAAAGATTCATGTAAAAAAAAACCAACCTTCAAGAGCTTTTCTCTAAGGAAGGTGTCTGCAGGCATGCGAGGGAACTACAAACAGAATCCCTTTAGGTTTGCTGTCTCTGTTCAAGGTGACAGATAATCACATCATTTCTCGAGTTTCAACCACTTCTGAAGGGTCAATCTATAGTTTCTCTCTCCCAGGAGGCAGATGAGGAGACAGATTATATCACAGTGACTAGGCCAGACACAATGGGAAGCTGCAACAGAGAGGCATCTAAACGACACAGCTGCTGATTTTAATAAATAGCATATTAACCTTTCAATGGCAGGAACTGAGCTCAGGTGCGGATCATCTTTCAGTAAGTCATGGCTGCTTTTGCTTTTTCCTTTCATACTCTAAAATTCAGGGAGGGAAAATGTGAAACCTTTATTTTATCCCATCCAACATTTCTGTCAGTGAACAACTATAGCATCATTCCTCATATACAACGTATCTTCAGGGAGGAGCCAGGGCTCATTGGCAGAGCATCTGTTTTGTCTGCAGAAGCTCCCATGTTCAGTCCGTGGCTTCTCCAGTTAAAAGAGTCAGGTAGGAGGTAATGCAAAAGACCTCCAAATGAGACCCTGGAGAGCGGCTGCCAGTCTGAGCAGACAATACTGACCCTGGTGGGCCAGTGGTCTGATTCAGTATAAGGCAGGTCCATGTGTTCAGTTGCACATGGAATAGGACAACATAATAAGAGGCGAGTTATCCAAGTAAATCAACTAGGCTTTCTCAATGCGTTGAAGAGCTCCATCCACAGTTATGGACAAGTTCAATACAATTTAGTCTTGGCACAGAAGTATGCCCTCCCCCCAGTACAGCTGCAATGAGTTAAGAGGGACTCCTAGACCTTCCAAGCCCACTCATATAAAAATCTAAGTTCTCCACTGACAAATTTAAAGTACTACCACATTTTGGCAGAATAAAACTGCAAGATAATTTTTTCCCTTTTTTGCATGCATGTTTCATCTGAATTTGCTGTGTTCCATTTCACTTATTTTTTGCACAAAACTCATTAATCCCAGTTGTTGCTATGAAATGGAGGTCCTGATCAAGCTAAGCAAGGGGGAAAGTTGCAGAGAAATATCCAAGCTGTCAGCCTGCAACAGTTACCTGGCTAACTTTGTTGACTTCCACTTCCTCCTCTTCAGCTTCTTCTCCAAATGAAAGCAAGCTAAAATTTCTTCAAACACAAAAAGAAAGATTCTCCGTATTGCTTAAGATACTTTGAAGTTTCAACTAAATCCTCTCTACCCACCACTTATTTATACAGCTTTACTTTGTTGTTCAGTCGCACAGTTGCGTCCGACTCTTCGCGATCGCATGGACCAGATCATGCCAGGCCTTCCGGTCTTCCGCCGCCCTCTGAAGTAAAGTAAGCTTTACTTACTGTAACCTTATATTGTACGATTCTGTTATTTCACGGGACTCTTTTCTCATTCAGAGTTAAGTAAGTGGATCCTAATTTTTGCATACAATTGTCGAAGAACTATAACTTGTCACAACTGATAATTACTTTGTGCCTTTGGATTTTGCCTTCTTTACTTCTTCCACTGCTTTTTCCTTCTTCAGCTTCTTACTGGTTCTTGGAACTATGTCATCAAAAGGATTAAACAAAACCTACAGGGGGGGAAAGATCTATTTTCAAATCCTTTTAAAAGAATTTTTGAAAAAAGCAATCGTCTTCAAAACACACTTAATCAGCATCTTGTACTGCAAACTGGTCGTCTGAGGCAGCGCTGAGTCACAGCCAATATATGTAGAACATGCAAAGAAGCCAGTGCTCAGTTCTACTCCCTCGTGGGTTGGAGCAGACACTTTTGGGAAGGACTGCTCATTGCCCTGCCAACACCAACCAGGTCAGGAGCCATGACTCAGAGAGCAGGGCAATTCCACCACTCCCCTTCCTCTGGGGATTCTAACTGCCACCAGACCAGCTAGCTCAGGAAGAACAGTCCGACAGAAATGGCCCCAACACCCTGGGCCATACGTCATTATCTGCTCTGCTCCCCACCTGGTTTAGAAACCAGTTCTCCCAAGGAGGGCTTGACTTGTAGTACAGGCTTCTGTTTAGACATGAGCAATTTTACCATTTTTTATGTAACCCCAAGGATCAACTACTTCAACAAACCCTGTGTAGGACCGTACAGCCCTGAAGAGCGCTGGACGGCCGCACGGGGCGAACTGGTGAGCTGAAGAGCGATGAGAGAGGGCGTATTGCCCCTGGCCCACGGAAAAATCAGCGAGCAGAGAGGGAAGTGGCAGTGCTTGTTACACCTGGTAACTGCTTCTCAAGATCCAGACCCTGAATCTTATTGTGCCAATAGTGGCTTTTGCTATGTGGATGTAGGGAATGAGGATGAATGGGGTTGGATTGGACCTTGGTGCATGCATATTGAAAAGGAATGTTGACTGACTGCAATAGGATGGTTGAATTTGAGTGATTGCCAGGTTTTAGAATTTTTAAAACTATCTATGGAAGAGTTAGGGAGATGTTGAATTGTTAAATAACCATTCTGTGAATGGTTAGGATAGATGAATATTGTTAGTAACTGCTTCCAGGACGTTTAGTTCGGAGATTGAGTGATGGTGGGTGCCCTGGTATTTGTATTTGTAGTAGAGTAGTTAGTTAACATTTAGTATATCAGAGAGCCATGAGGCTTGCTTTCTGTACCATAGGAAGTTAGACAGTGGGGTAGCGTAAAGAGCTAGTGGATTTGATATTACTGTTTCAGCTCTGGGTGGGTGAATTGCCTGCTCAGCTAGTACCAGTAGTCTGTGGCCATAGCAAAGACTAGTGGGTGCAGCAATGCTGGAACAGCAGATTCCGGTGCTCTTGGGGAGGGGAAAGTTCAGCGGTGGGTCTAGGCAAAAGATCAAGGGAAGGGCCCCGAGAAGAGGATTGGCTCGATGCCCTTCCAGCTTACAACCCATCCCGAGGGAGGTCTGCAGTGGGGCTAGGATGAAGAACCCCTCTCCGTCATTGGTATTGTGTAATGCCAGGTCCATTAATAACAAGACGACAGTCCTCCGGGACTTCGTCACAGAACAACAAGCGGACCTGGCGTGTATGACTGAGACCTGGGTGCAGGACGGGGAGACTGTAACTCCCTCCCAACTTACCCTACCCGGGTTTTCGGTCCTGCACCAATCGCGGACTAAGGGGCGGGGGGGAGGAGTGGAGATGTTCATTCGGGAGGCTTACTCCTTCAGGGCGCTCCCCGTGATGGAGATCGCGGGTATGGAGTGTGTCGACTTGGTGCTGGGGACCGAGGAGAGTTTGGCTATCTGGCTGGTGTACCGACTTCCTAACGCACCGGCCAGTGGCCTGTCGTCCCTGCTGGAGGCCGTATCAGGCTGGGCGCTGGAGCA
>NW_015160213.1:1334137-1386816 GCF_001447785.1 Gekko japonicus
TCGGCACGGTTTGGGGTTGGGGATCCCTCTCCCGACCTTCGATGGGGTGCCGTTGGTGCCAGCACTGGAGGTTAGGAGTTTGGGAGTGCTCCTGGATCCCTCCTTAACTATGGAGGCCCAGGTGGCAACCACTGCCAGATCTGCATTTTACCATCTTAGGCAGGCTCGGCAGCTGGTTCCCTTCCTCGACCGCGATGACCTGGCTACATTGATCCATGCGACGGTCACCTCAAGGCTGGACTACTGTAACGCTCTCTACATGGGGCTGCCTTTGTCGCAGATCCGGAAGCTGCAGCTAGTGCAGAATGCGGCGGCCAGGCTGTTGATGGGTCTCCCCAAGTGGGAGCACATCCAGCCTGGGCTGAAAGCGCTGCACTGGCTGCCAATAGTGTACCGGATCCGCTTCAAAGTGCTGGTTCTTACCTTTAAAGTCCTATATGGCCAGGGTCCGACCTACCTGAGGGACCGCCTTGGATTTAGACTGGAGTAATTCTGTATAGGACTGTACTGTAAAGATGTTCCAGCCACCAGGGATAATTGAACTGACACATTTTACTTCAGAGGGCTTAAATATACAGATGCATATTTATAGGTTCAGAACATTACAGTTTGTAAATAAATCATTTCCATCACTACTTTGAAGCAAAAACAAATTTATCTATATCTTATCAGAGTCAGAAGCAAAGGGGGAAATGTAGACTGTAATCCAATTCAAATCAATTTATACCTACCTCTGTACTTCTTATTTTATGTGGATTGACTGGTCTTTCTTCTGGGCCAATTTCAACCTCTGAAAGTCGTAACATATTATATATGGTATCTCCAGTAATCTGTCAAATTAGAGGAGCCCTTTAAAACCTATTCAGAAGCCATCAATTTAAGTACATTCTAAGCAGTCTTAAAAAAGTAAATAGCACAGAAACTTTATTTTACACCAGTCAGGGCAGCCTTTTCTACAGCCACAGTAAAAAAAAGTAGTGAATATATACTTATAAAGTGTACTAGGAAACCTAGTTTTACTGTATTTGTTTTGTCGGGTTTTTTGGTGAGTATTTTGTATGCATGTGTGTGTGTGTCTGTGTCTGTGTATGTGCTTGCGAGCCTGGAAGTCATGTTGACTTCTGGCAACCCCTCGTGGGGCTAGGATGTTTCAGAGAGGTGGTTTGATACAGCCTGCCCCTGTATTCTTTGGAGGTCACCCTTCCAAGTACTTGCCAGGGTTGGCTCTGCTTAGTTTCCAAGATCTGATGAGATGGGGCTTGCCTGGGTTATCCAGGTCAGGGCTGAAAACTGGTTTTATTGTATTTGTTCCTGAAAACTGTGATTTTAAAAGAGATACAGAAAGAACACTGATTCTGACATTACCTGCTAAAATAAGGATATAAAGAATTGGTTGAACATCAAAATAACTAGGAAAGGTTCTTCTCAGTGGTGAAGATCCAACCATATTCCAGACCACGGAGCCTTCCTCTGACTTAAGAGCCACTTGAGTTGAAGGAAGACTCCTTAGGTTGGAAGGGGGCTTCAAACTTTGCTGAGAGGAGAGGCAGGATTAAGATCCACCCCAATGTGCAGCTTGACTTGACTCACTATAGCTGATTTGCTCTTTGACTAACTTCTCTCTGCTTAGGGCACAGTCTGGCCATAAGCGTTCTATAAGGAGCTGGTAACATAATGGTCCCTGTCTTTGGGAAAGAGGCTATACTATTTTTGTTGTTGTTGTTCTCTTCCAACTCAATCTACAATCAAACTGCCCTTTCTTCCTTTCTCTGCCTTTCATGCTTTACTTACCATCTCTGTTGAAGTAATACAGTCTTCATTTTTTTTAAAAGAATGCGAGTCCCAAGACTATTCCTCCTTTGCTTAGTGATTTCAATTTCACATCCAAAAAGTCTGAAAAGCTCTTGTTGGATTTTTAGCAAAGGTTTTCAAGCGAGAACAAAAACCCACTATGAACTTAGATTGACAAATAATGAGGTTTGGGAAAGAAGCCTTGCCAACCTTTCCAAAGATGGTGTGTTTGTTGTTAAGTTCATCTGCGCGACCCAAAGTAAAGAAAAACTGGCTGCCATTATCGTGAGGCCCAGCGTTCGCCATGGCAACCAGTCCTCGTCGATTAAAGCGCAATCGTGAGTGGAATTCATCCTGCAAATTAAAAAGGAACAACAGTTAGTGAACAAGTTTAATTGGTTCATGTTCATTCAACGGATTGCCCACACATCAGGGACTTGGGAACACTGTAGCAAAAATCAGTATTTACAGCTAATGTCTAAATAACAACAATACCTCCTGCTTTAATTATAACACTTCTTGTGCTTATATCATTATAACTAAAGTAATATTTCTTTGAAACATTACAAGCAATGCTCATAATACAAAGGCATCCCAATGTTAAGAACTGCAAAATGAAGTAGTATATTTGAGAGCTTATTTTCCTTTCTCTTTCCCACTTAGCAAGTGGTAGCAATTGTTCGTTTCCAAGACCCAACACAATTGCAAGCTTCTGTTAACAAAAAATACTCATTAATTAAAAACCCTCTCAAGATCACTAGCACTTACTCACAGGAAAACTTGAAAGGCCTGGGATTGTTCTCCTTGCAAGCTGCTGCTCAACAAGCATGTCAATTCAGTCCAAGGCTTAAGAATTCCTTCACGACTACTAATAGCCTAATTTTTACAAGACGATTCTATGATATACTTTTATAAACAGAGTTCTAATTTCAGTTAGCAGTACAATTCTTGAAAATTCTGAACGAGACCCAGACAAAATTATGCCCTTAAATTTCACTAATTCCAGTTAACCATTTTTTAAAACCTCTCCTCCTGGAATCTGGGGGAATTAAAAGTGACTGAAAGAAGGTGGATCATACTTTTATTTATACATCTATACCAAACATACAAAAAAGTTAAATAAATGAAACAGAATTCTACCTTGAAAGGGGCCCCATAGATGGACTCTCCTCCTTCCCCAGTGCCAGTTGGATCACCTCCTTGCACAATAAATTCTGGTACAACCCTGTGAAATATTATGTTGTCATAGTAATCTGAAAAGAAGATTTCCATTAGGATGGTTTAATAGACTTCAAAATTTTATCAGGAAAATTCTGGATTGTCATTAAAAATTATGTCTTTACAGAAATGTCACATTGAAAGACTTGTCTACATTAAAAACAAAACAAAACTGAAGGTGTTTCTCTTTAAAAAAACTTTCCCTGGTCATCAAACTATCATAAGCTTAGTCCAAAGAATGGCTTTCCTTGGTATTTTCAGACTATGGCTTGAGTCCAGGCTTCCAAGCCATATGCTTGTGTAAAGCTATTCCAAAGACCACATTAAAGACCAGTCATTCCTCTTCAAATCTGTCATCTTGAAACAAGTATAATAAAATGCAAGCAAATAACCAGGTATTATCCCTCTTACCTTCCATACAAAGCTGAACAAAGTTCCTGCATGCTTTGGGGGCTTCTTTTGACCATAGCTCAATATCAATATCTCCAGCTGTTGTTTTCAACAAAACCTACAGAAGAATAAAAGTCCATTTTACAAATACAGATTCTAGTATATACAACTTGCAATTTACAGGTATCTCGGACACTACTGGAAATTCATGAACACATGAAGCTGCCTTATAGCTGTCAACTCAGACTGGCAGTGGCTCTCCAAGGTCTCTCAGGCTGAGGTCTTTCACATCACATCCTTTTAAGTGGAGATGCTGGAGACTGAATCTGGGATCTTCTGTATGCCAAGCAGATGTTCTACCACTGAGCCACAGCCCCTCACCTTGATCAGGAATATTGTTGAAGTGTGTAAAGGAGGAATTCCCATGCATGAGTGGCTTGTCCAATTTTAAAATTTACATTCTTGACTGCTACTCCCATAAATCAAGGCTGGTTTGAACTTCCATAACCTGAAATTACACTATGGCTCTGTGACAGAGAACAGGCTGCTATTACAAGGTTTTGAGGACTGGGGTAAAGAGTTCTCTTTTCAGCGTTTTATAGCAATCAGGGTGTCTTAGATTATATGTGTAAAATTCAGCTTTTTAGGTGTTGTGGGAGTACCATCAAATTGTGATGCCCATGTCACTGGACGAAAGAGTGAGAAACGTGCTGTTCAATATTTATTATAAACCAGATAACATTATATGAGGCTTGAACAGCAGGGAAGGGAGGAGGGATGAAAGTTCCAGTCCTTTTCCTACTCTCCCCAACCTCTCCTTAAATTCCTACTAAGTACACTCTTACCCACTAAAAAGAAGGAATGCACCTTACCCTAACCCTTTCTCCACCCCTTACAGTTCATCCCATACAGGTACCGTTATCTTAAGGCTATTTTAAACCGTCAGTAGAAATGACTTTCAAATGTTAACACTCACTCTGCTTTTCCACTTCTACTGATGTCAGGGCAGGGGGAGAGACTGAGCCCAAGTTTGCCTGGAACAAGATTTGACACTTCCCTTCAGGTAAAATGAGACTCCCGTGTTCCCATCTGATGCTTGTAGCATCAGCCATAGCCATTTCCAAATTCTCAGAGATGCATTTTGAGTAAAGGTTGAATTCCATCTCTACGGATATTCCAGACAAACTGGGATTACCAGAACACCAACAGCAAAAAAGGAAGACAATCAGTTTCTTGTGCACACCATGTACAAAAGCACTCTAGCATAGACTAGTGCCCACCAGGAGTTCCCTGCTTTTCAGAAAAATAAAATCTTGCTTAGTATGGAACAATGGGGGACAGTAGGCATTCAGGGGGACAGCGGGCACCTTACATTACATAATACTCCCTCCCAAAATCACACACAAACCTGTCATCACACTGATTTGCACATACAAGCTCATACAACTTCATACAATTCAAATATGAGAAGCTGGTTCCCATGTTATAACACAGACATGGTAAATACCTTTTCAAGGATAAGTATAGTACATGAAACAGTCTTCATGGGTGCAGTTAGCAAAAGCAACAGCAAACGAACAGTTAGCCAAAGTTATAGGGACATACAAGTCACATAAACACACCAATAAAATGAGAACAGTGACGAAGCAGTCCCCATAGAGTATCTGTTTAAACGTCCAAACACAGAGGAACATGGGCAGGATATTATTTTACTCTGTGGTTATACAGATCTTCAGCTATAACTGCCTGTCCAAAACTTATCAAAGAAAACGTATTCCAGGGCAATGTTGACTTTTTTTAATGGAGTTATATTAAATGGAATTGCATGAGCAGTAGAAATTCAGTTAAGGTAAGCTTTTCCCAGCACAGCAAAGGAAACAGAACCACATGCTGAATTTCTGCTTCTGACGCAGATACTTTTCTAAGAAAAAAAGCTGGGAACACAGATTATCAATGGCATTTCAAAATACAACAGCAGTATTTAGTATGTTACATGAAAAATCTCAACATATAACTTTTTGGGGTGGTTAATCTATCTCAGGCAAGCACTTACATGAATAAAGTCAGCAGAAACCGTTATCCTTGTAGAAACTGGTAATAGTACCATTGTAGCTATAGGATTTTCTGTTTGTTTGTTTGTTTCTTCACATTTATAGCCCACCCTTCCCAGAGGCAGGCTCAGGTTGGTTAACGACACTTCATTTATACAAAATACATTAGTTAATACAATAAAATTCAAATTTAAAACATCTTCATAAATATTAAAATGGTGGTCACAGCTGATAACAACAACAAAAAAATCCCTGGTTCTGGGAGGTTCCTGGCCATAGCCAGTAGTTGTTAACAGAGTGACAAACACCTCAGGGAGGCCATATCTGGACATCCACTGCCTCAGCCAAAGGCCTGGTGGAACAGCTCCATCTTGCAGGCCCTGTAGAATTGAAGTAGATCCCGCAGGGCCCTGATCTCAGTGGTGAGCATGTTCCTCCAGGGCAGGGGCCAGGGCAGAAAAGGCCCTGGCCCTGGTTGAGGCAAGATGGATGTCTTTTGGGCCAGGGACTTCCACGTGTTGATCCATAGAGTGTAGTGTTCTTGATTTCCTGGTTCACACACATTGTTGATTTCCTGGTCCACGAACATTACAGTTCTTAGCATGTGCCTGAGGTCTGGCCTGCTCGTGTGCACAAAAAACACACACAGAGATTAATCAACTCTTTAAAAAGGCATTGGGATTTCATTGTGTTTGCTTTAAAAAATCTTTTGTGAACATCTTTTTGTAAGAGCCACCATGTGTCCACTTTACAAATTAAACTAGTACCTGTATAAATGTGTGGTTTCAATCACACATTCACTATAAGCATGCTGAATATAATATGAGAATTACTTAATGCACATATAGAGAAAAACCAGGTGTATACTGTTCCACCAATTGTTTGTGCATTCAGGAACTTGTGAACAGGGCTAGTGGTGTTAATCAATATAGGGGTCGTTCTTAAAGTGCATAGAGCTCCAGTCCAGCGTTAATTGCTTAAAACTGACAGTGCAATCCTATGCAGAGTTTCTCCAATCTAAGCCCATCAAAATCAGTCGACTTTGACTGGAGTAACACTGCACTGTGTTACAGTTGCTAATTCCAGTTTTGGAAACTGCTGGAGATTTAGGGGTGCTCCGTGAGTAGGGCAGACTTAGGTGAAAGGTAGCCGATCAGCAGGGATGTGATGCCACAGTGTGTACAATCTGAAGTTACCATTTCCTACAGGAAAACTGATCTCTGTAGTTTGGCGACTAGCTAAAATTCCGGGATATCTCCTGATCCCACCTGGAGGTTGGCAGCCATTCAGAAGAGACATCTCCTGAAAATAAGGTACAACCAAGTGGCCCTGTCTGCTGCCAGCCATAGTTCTACCGATTATATGGATAAATTCAACTCCAGGCTTAAGCAAACCTCACCTTGCCGTTAGTCGGCGGTTCCTGGATGTAAATGTTGCTCATGATGTGAACTTGGATACAGGCCGTTCACTGCGCGAGTATTATGCCACAATTACGCTGGAAACACAGATTCTCTCATCATCTCCACGGTAAGAAGACCCACTTGCCGGGAGGAACTTGCCGCCATGTTTTCAGCTACCATCTCACACGAAGAGGGGGGGTGGGAGGGAAAAGTTCCCCACTCTCCGTCCATAATATGAGAATTGAATTACTTAATGCACATATAGAGAAAAATCAGGTGTATACTGTTCCACAAATTGTATGTGCGTTCAGGAACTTGTGAACAGGGCTCGTGGTGTTAATCAAAACAGGGGTCGTTTTTAAAGTGCATAGAGCTCCAGTCCAGCGTTAATTGCTTAAAACTGACAGTGCAATCCTATGCAGAGTTTCTCCAATCTAAGCCCATCAAAATCAGTCGACTTTGACTGGAGTAACACTGCACTGTGTTACAGTTGCTAATTCCAGTTTTGGAAACTGCTGGAGATTTAGGGGTGCTCCGTGAGTAGGGCAGACTTAGGGGAAAGGTAGCCGATCAGCAGGGATGTGATGCCACAGAGTCTATCATCTGAAGTTACCATTTCCTACAGGAAAACTGATCTCTGTAGTTTGGCGACTAGCTAAAATTCCGGGATATCTCCTGATCCCACCTGGAGGTTGGCAGCCATTCAGAAGAGACATCTCCTGAAAATAAGGTACAACCAACTGGCCCTGTCTGCTGCCAGCCATAGTTCTACCTTCGATTATATGGATAAATTCAACTCCAGGCGTAAGCAAACCTCACCTTGCCGTTAGTCGGCGGTTCCTGGATGTAAATGTTGCTCATGATGTGAACTTGGATACAGGCCGTTCACTGCGCGAGTATTATGCCACAATTACGCTGGAAACACAGATTCTCTCATCATCTCCACGGTAAGAAGACCCACTTGCCGGGAGGAACTTGCCGCCATGTTTTCAGCTACCATCTCACACGAAGAGGGGGGGTGGGAGGGAAAAGTTCCCCACTCTCAGTCGAGTGAAAGACCTCCCCACCCAGCATTACCGAAAACAAAATGAGCCTAAAACAAGAACTTTATGAGCCCGATCTGCGCTACAATCCTTAGCACCATCATCGCCTTAGTAAACCCACCCCCCGATATTGGTACAGCCCGCTGCGTTCCCTGCAAAGACTTCCGACCGAAACGCGCTGCCTTGGATGTTTTTGTCCGAGGACTCAGGGGCGTGGAGTTGCTGGCTGTGCTGGGACTGGAGGAAAAGTGAAAGTAACGGGGGAAGGGTCCGGAGTATAAGAACGCGACGCTATCATGTTATGCATCTTCTCCTGGAAGTGAGTCCTGTTGAAGTCGATAGGATTTCTCCTCAGCAGCTGTGCATAGGCTGGAAATGGGAAGGATTTGTTTCGGAGCGAATGTGCAAAAGCTATAAACCAATTCTTTCTGCTTGGATAAGAGGGAGTGGGTACAACTCTTCCTCCAGCATGTGTGCAACCCAGACTCTTTAAATAAACGAAACAGACGACTGCTTGAAAATGCTATTAAAAAAAAAAATCGGTCCACCATTCATTTGAATTAGATGTTTTAAAATGTAGACACCTTCATGCTGTTGAGATCTGAAGTCAAGGGAGCAACACGGCCAATTTAATTTCAGTAACTCATAAAACATATTTAGTTAATAATTCTAAATGATTCATTTGTGGTTTAATGATTAGTGTTCGGGTAGAATCTGGGAAGTCTGGCTTCAGATTCCTTCTGCCATGAAGCCCAATGGATTCCTTGGGGGCAGGCACTCTAACCTACCTCAACTGAATCTTACCTCGACAGAACAAATTTAGAGTCCAGTGGCACCTTTAAGACGAACACAATTTGATTCAAGTCATGGACTTTCGTGTGCACGCAGATTTTCAGATCTGAACAACTGTGCGTGCACACGGAAGTTAGTACCTTGAATAAAACTTCGTTGGAAGGTGCCACTGGGCTCTACATTTGTTCTACTTCTTCAGACCCACACGGCTGCCCACCTGGGTCTACCTCAACAGAACTGTTGTGAAGACACAGAGAGGAAAGAAGGCGCATCTATGCCACTCTGAGCACCTTAGAGTGGTACCAAATAGACTGGGTAAATAGACTGAGGAGGATTTACATCGCAGTCATTACTACAAGCACGCATGGGACATCAGGCGGCAAGCTCTCCCTGAGCTTCCCGTGTCTTTTCAGAAAACAAACGGCCCTGCACCTCCATGGACCTGCAACACTATCAGTCAATCAGGAAACCCGCCTCTCTTCGCTAGGATTAGTTGACGAGAAGGGCAGCCTCATTTCTCAGGAGGACGGGTGGGACGCTGGAGCGGAATTATGTGATGCGGACCTGAAAAGCCTTCTCCGTCTCTTAGCGAGGAGACTCCCAAGTGTCCCTCACACTATCGTGTCGGTGAAGGAGGACTGCCTGGGTGCTTTCAGAGCCCCCGCTTGCCTGATCCGCGACAGTGTTCTCGGTCTCCCCTTTCGTTCTCTTCCTCATGGTACTCCTCTTGGGGTTCCGCTCAAAGTCTTCCGGCGGAAAAGTTTCGCCACCGCGGAGGTGCCCAACCGAGAGCAGGATCCGGCGAGGAGTCAGTGAGGGGCTTGTTGGGGTTTGGGGGCTTTATGGCGCTGCCAGGTGAGACGCCGAAGGTGGAGTGGGAGGAGGGTCAGCCGGGACAGCCTTGCGCGTTTGCGAGAGATCGCGGGGGAAGGACACTGCTTCTCTTCACCGCCTTTCGCTCCTACCGAGAGAGTAACGTGACTCGAAGGGCTGGAATCCTGGGTTGTGAGTGTTGGAAACATCTGACAAATGCCAAATGTCCAAAATCCCCATCAATTTAGTTTAATTTAGTAGCATTTGGCATTCAGGGTTTTAATTATGTACTTCCAAGAAAAACCAATGACTGGAAAAACTTTATAGCAACTTTTTGCCCTGTGCCCCACGTTCATTAAGGATCTAGCCTGATGTTAGGAGGTATGAAAAAAGCAGAGGAGTGAATACATAGGAGAAAAACGCTCCCTCCAGCTCCTTCCTACAACAAAGGATGTGTATAACCCAAACTCTTAAAATAACTGAAACAGAAGACTGCTTGAAAATGCTATCTTAAAAAAATCTGTCCACAATTTATTTTAATTAGATCTTTTAAAATGTAGATATCTTCATGCTGTTGAGATCTGAAGGATCTTGAGAGTAATATTTTAAAGGCGGCAGAAAAGCTATGGATTTTAAAAAATCCTTGTTGCAAATCAGCTTGTCAGACAGAACTTTTTCATTTGCAGATCCTGTTCTAGATCATGGACAATTGTGCGTGTGTTTCTTCTTCTTATATATTTTGCATTATCTTTAGTATCTGAGAGCAGAAGGGGATATGCTAGGTGATTGTTTGGGTGGCCTAAAAGGCACTCAGTGTTAGTGCCAAGTAACCCTCATTTTTCAGCTGAAATTGTCCTAAATGAGTGAATGAGGAAAGATGCAAGTTAGAAGATGCTTTTACTAACAGAGACAAGAGGGAGTGGGGCAGAGTGATATATAAGTCTAAGGTCAGTTCCCGGTTTTAGAGAGCCCTGGGAGAGAGTGTCAGTGCCCCTACTCGCATGGTCTCTTCAACACCTGCCTGTCTGCCTCCCACTGCCCAGCCCTGCATTGTTTCCTGCTTTCTTGTGAGCCCTCCCACTGCCTGTGCTCCCAGCAATGCACAATGCATGGATGTTCTGGCCCCAGCAGTGCTGGGCAGCATATGTGGCCAGGACTGTGGGTGGATGGAGGGCTTGCAAGTGAGGGGGGCTAGCAGCTTTGGGCCCCACTGGAAACCTTGGACCCTGGCAGCTGGCCTACCTTGAGGTATACTAAGGCCAGCTTTGCAAAAATAAGCCATCTGTGCGTTTTCTTTTCTTTGAAGATCATTACAAGTATTATAATTACTCTCTTGAGGTAAGTTAGCCTGAAAGGGTACAATTAGCCCAGGTAACCCACCGAGCCTGGTTTGCCATTGCCTGCCTCTGCAAAGTCTTTCTTGGTGGTCTCCCATCCAAGTACCAACCCAATTTAGCTTCTGAGACCTGACGAGATCGGGCTATGCTATACCATTCCACAATCCACATCTCCCAAAAAGGCTCTATATAAAAGACTAATTTTGTTGGAATGGGCCACTGTGAACTTACAGATATTTTGAAAGCAACACATGTTCTACACATATGTACAATAGGCTCTATATCAGAGCACCATGGCAGCTTGCTGACACACTGTGAACTTACAGATATTTTGAAAGCAACACATGTTCTACAAACTTTTACATAGTTTGATGAGATGGTTTTCATATTTTCAGTGGCTTATAGGAACAGCTGTTCCCAACCAGTTAAGGAATGTGTAACCTAAGTGGAAGTTATGACTGCTATTAACAAAGTGTTGGACTTGTAACAACTGACAGCCAGGTAGTGATGGATAGTACCTGTTCTTTTAGCTTTTGTTCATATGTTAACTTCCTTTCCAAACTTGTTTGACTTGGCAGTTCTTGGGACCTATCAACATGAGCCATCAGTTTTGCTAGTCTTATTTCCCCCCATCTCTATTATTTGTAAGTTGAAAATTAGTTTTTGAGGTCAAGTGGTGGTTGGAAGGAGCGATGAATTGAGTCCAATATTGTTTGGTCATAAAATTATGGCTGAAAGGTTCCTCCTAGCTAACTGCTTCTTAAGGCAAGGTTTATAATACTTAAAATGTACAACAGGAAGAAGTCTGAGGATATATTATTGAAAATTTCAGTGCAGTGTACAGTTTAGTAACTTTACATGACCATTATAACAGCAAATAAATTAACTGAATATATGCGAAACTGGGGAAATTGTGCTTGGGTGATCACGTGTGTGTCT
Source organism: Gekko japonicus (assembly GCF_001447785.1). NCBI lineage: Eukaryota > Metazoa > Chordata > Lepidosauria > Squamata > Gekkonidae > Gekko > Gekko japonicus. The sequence continues at coordinate 1,345,912 of NW_015160213.1, forward strand.
GTAATTTTCCATCTTTCCCAAAGTTAACATGAAATCTGGTGGGTTTTTTTCAGGAGGAAATAAAGATAACATCAGGGCCGGGTGCAAAAAATGTGGCTATCGTAAGTATCAGCACGCATTTAAAGTTATCTGTAAGCATTGCCTGAGATTTTAGAATGGTTAAACATTACTAGCTCAGTCTTACATTACCTGGTTGCAGCAATCCTTGAATACCTGACACTGAACTGGAAAGTAAAGTGGAATTGAAAATAAACTGTAATAGTAAGCCACAATCCTCAGAACTATATAAGCCACTGTTGTGAAACTTAGTGCAAAGTTAATTTTTAGTATCTTTCAGTTTTCTGTACAGTTACAGTCTCAATGCTTGGGACATATTGAGGGATAGTGAGAGCAGCCACTATCTTGATCCCCCCCCCCCACCTCCCAATATGACTGCTTCCTAAATGCTGAAAGGAGTATCAGATTAGTTGAGGGCAAAAGCATTTTGTTTAGCCCCCTTCCAACCTGGTTTCAGGCCTGGTTATGGGACTGAAACAGCCTTGGTTGTCCTGGTGGATGACTAGCACTGGGAGAGGGACAGAGGGAGTGTGATTCTGTAGATTCTCCTGGACCTCTGAGTGGTTTTTGATACTATTGATCATGGTATCTTTCTGGACTGCCTTTCTGGGCTGGGATTGGGAGGCACCGTTCTGCGGTGGTTCCAGTCATACCTTGAGGGTCAGTTTCAGAGTGTGGTCCTGGGGGACTAACTGCTGATCTGGCCTTTGGCCTACAGGGTTCCTCAAGGTTCCATCTTGTCCCCCATACTTTTCAACATCTATGTAAAGCTGCAGGGAGAGGTCATCCGGAGGTTTGGGCTGAGCTGCCACCAATATGCAGAGGACACTCGGCTCTGTCTCTCACTACCGGCAGATCTCAGGAAGGCTGTGGAAGCCGTGAGCCCAGAATTGGGTCCACATCCTCACACTGCACAAGCTGAAAATTATCCCACAGAACCGGATAAATAGGCACCTGGAACCATCCGTTCCTGTTGCTCCTAATGTAGACTCCAAGTTGGACAGATGTGTGAGATTTTATCTGCAAAGTGCTAAGCAAAATGATCATAGTGGGCTACAGAGCATACCTCCTCAGTATGTTTTTGGGCCCAATTCTCATTGGCCTTTGGGGCATAAAACTGCTAAGTACCTTGTTGTCAAGAAGTCAGTGAATCAGGAGAAAGAGACTATTTTTTTGTCATTTTCAGGTTGTTTAATATGAGAGCCGTGCCAGTGTAGTGTTTGACTGTTGTACTTGGATCTGCACACCCAGGTTTGAATCCCCACTGCTTCGGAAGCTTGCTGGGTAACCTTGAACTGAGAGAAAGAGGGGGGGGGGCTGGCCCAACATGTCACAGGGTTGTTGCCATCAGAACACTTGCTGTGATGCATTGCCAGCCAAGCTACTTGACAACCAATTCAGAAAGGCTAACAGTTGTACGGTTATAGTTATACTACCAATAGTTCAAATCCTTGCTTGCCATGAACCTTACTGGGTGTCCATGGGCCAGTAATTCTTTCTCAGTCTAACCTCCCTCATCTTGAGGAAAGAATGGAGCAGAACCATTTATACCACCTTGTACTCCTTGGAGGAAAGTCTAGATATATAGTTCCATTGTGCCAGAATTGGGTTCCTTAATATTGACATAGTGTGCTCTGGCAGCAGAAAACTGTGAGCCTTAACCCACTTATTTGGAAGAAGAAGAAGAAGAGATTGGATTTATACCCCGCCCTTCACTACCCAAGGGAGTCTCAAAGCGGCTTACAAACTCCTTTCCCTTCCCCTCCCCACAACAGACACCCTGTGAGGTAGGTGGGGCTGAGAGAGCCCTGACAGAAACTGTACTTTTTCAAGAACAGCTCTTATCAGCACTACAGCTTGCCCAAGGTCATCCAGCCAGGTGCAAGTGGAGGAGTGGGGAATCAAACCCGGTTCTCCCAGATTAGAGTCCGCGCACTTAACCTCTACACCAGACTGGAAGAAAGTTGCATTACTTTTGCTGGAAGAGACTTTAATATTGGAGGTTTATTTTCTTTTTCTACTATTTATCCATTTCTTGAGGGTTAGTTGCTTTAACCATTCCAGAGGACAGTGGTTCTTATTGGACAAACCCTTATCCGGGATGCTCTAGGCCAGTGCTGGCGAACCTATGGCACGGGTGCCAGAGGTGGCACTCAGAGCCCTCTCTGTGGGCATGCGTGCCATCACCCCAGCCAGGCCCAGACCATCATTAAAGTGTCGAGTTCTCTGCCAAATAATTTTAAGTAAATGAAAGCATTTGGGATTGCTTTCCTTACTTTGTTTGGATCATCTTAAGTTAATGTATGAGTTGTTTTTTCTAAAGTAAAACCTCAGTATTCAGGTTAAATTGCCGTGTTGGCACTTTGGGCGCTTGGTCTCTAAAAGGTTTGCCATCACTGCTCTAGGCTAATCCTGCATTGAGCAGGGGGTTGGACTAGATGGCCTGTATAGCCCCTTCCAACTCTGTGACTCTATGATTCTATTGTTCTTGTGTTCATTTTTACTCAGCCGGCCACCTTACATTTGAATGCCGAAACTTTCTCCGTGTGGACCCGAAAAGAGATATCGTTTTAGATGTCAGCAGTACAAGCAGCGAAGACAGTGAAGAGGAGGAGCTGAGTAACCTGCAGGCTGTACCAGAGAAAAAAAGTAAGTTTTGGACATCTTACTATCTCCTGCTTTTTTCCTTTCTTGTGCTCCTCCTGTTAAGTAGTCTCCTTGTACCTACTCATTTCTCACATATGAAGTTGAATGACACAAAAATATTGAGCGTGACTTAAGCCAGGCAACGTTGAAAACTTTGAGACTTATTCCCTGGTTATTTTCCTCCAGCCTTGTTTGCATGAACAAGCTACTCACTGAGAGATATCAGTGCAATTTAAACAAATTTTATTTGTATTACCAGTATAGGATTAATGACTGACTGACTGACAGACCTTTGCCAGGAGAGCGATGGGGGAGTGCTTTTGTGTTGATTCTCTTGGATCTCTCAGTGACTTTCTGTACCATCGACGGTGGCATCCTTCTGGAGAGGCTGGCTATGTTGGGTGGGGCATTGTGCTTTGGTGGTTCTGCTCTTACTTGACCAGCCAACTCCAGAAGATGGTCCTGGGGGACTGATGCTAAATTCTATGGCATTTATGCTATGGGGGCCTGCAGGGTTCCCTCTTGTCCACCATGCAATTAACACCTATGTGAAACTGTTGGGAGAGGTTGGGGGGGGGGAGTTGGAATGAGACGTCACCAATATGTGAGGACAGTTCTGTTTCTCCTTAACAGCTAAGCCAGATGGGTCTGTGGAAGTCCTGATTAAGTGCCTGGAGAGTGTTATGGGATATGTAAATAAACTAAAGCTCAGTCCAGACAATGGGGAAATCTACTTGGGATCTGTGGAGTCAGCCTGTTTTGAAGGGGGTTACAATCCTCCTGAAGGAGAGATCAGTTACCCATCTGTTTCTGGATACAATTCAGAGTGCTGGCTCTTACCGTTCTGGTTGACTCTGGTCATGCCTGATTCGGACTCGGCCCAAAATGAGAACTTGCAAAGGAGGGCAATGGGTGGATGTATGATGCAGCAGGTGGTACGTGTAATTAAAAAAAAAAAAAAAAGACGGCTAAGGGTGTTTGTGGAAATCATAGGTTTATAAAATCTTGTACTGTGTAGATAAAGCTATTTCTTCCTCTTTCAAAATGCTGAGACTTGAAGCTGTCCAACTGACATTAGTGGGCAGTAGATTCGGGACAGATAAAAGGAAGTACTAGTGCAAAGTGTCATTAATTTGGTGGCAAATTACAGAGGATTAGAACTTATGGAGGATGTCTGTATTTATGATGGCTAAATAGAACTTCTGTCATCAGAGACGGTGGGCTGCTAAGTTCCAATGGCCAGAGGCCACAGCAGGGAAGAGTTATTGGAGTCAGCACCCTTTAAGAACTGCTTTCTCTCATATGAACCCACCTGTCCACTTTGGTTATCTTTGGGGGACCTGCTTTTGATGCTCCCTTCATTTGAGGCAAGACGGGTGGTGACCTGAGAAAGGGCCTTGTCAGTCATAGTGCCAAAACTTTGGAATTCCCTCTCCAGGGAGATTAGTCTGTCCTATTCCAGTGGGTGAAGACCTTTTTGTTCTGTTTGGTCTATCCCCAGTTAACTGTTATTGGCCTCCTCCCATTTTTTTTAAATTTGTTTTTTTGCTGTTATGTGTGTGTATACTTGAAATGGTTTTAATGTTGAAGTGTTTTAATGTTTGATGTACACTGTCTTGGGGACTCTGGGTGGAAAGGCAGCATAGAAATGTTTTATATAAATAAATATGGCTCTTTTGCTCCAATTTGGAGCTTCCTGGGAATATCTGTTGGAACGTGCAATAGTGATCATGATGAACTTTTGGTCTTATATGCCAAAGCTCTTAGGTTCTTAGCTGACCCGGTATATGAAAAGGAAGACACATTAATACATTAATCTGCCTTATACTGAATCGGGCCCTTGGTCCATCAGGGTCAGTATTGTCTACTCAGACTGGCAGTAGCTCTCCAGGGTCTCAGGCAGAGGTCTTTGAAATCACCTATTATGTGGTCCTGTCAACTGGAGATGCTGGGGATTGAACCTGGCACCCTCTGCATGCAAAGCAGATGCTCTCCCATTGAGCCACAGGCCCTGCTGACCTTTTAAAGATCATGTTAACTCTTAACGTATGTCCTGCTCATATGAGATGAGGAGGAAAGGTCGTACTCCATTGTGTACAGCAGCTTAAAAATCTAACTTGCTGCTTTTTAACTGTTGCAGCTTGAAGTTGTTGTGTCCCGCTGTGTATTAAGGCTAGAGCAAAACTGGATCATGATCTTTTTTTGCTACACAGTAAAATGTGAATTTATAGTTACCTGATCTGAGACGTCTGTAAGCAGTATAGTCTAATCTTACATTTTGAATCCACAGGTACTACTGAGGACGAAGAAAAGAAAAGGGCTAAGAAGAAAAGCAAAGAAAAACCAAAACTGAAGAAAGGAAGGAAGAGGTATAATTTTAAAAAGTTTTCTGTCACATGTTCCAAACGCAAAGGGAGTGTTTAGAAGAGCCCTATTCTAATCTCTGTACACAATGAAGCCAATGAGAGTTACTGGGGAAATCACTAGGAACCTAGTATTAAAAAGAAATGCACCCAAAAGATTAATATGTTGAAAAAAGTATTGTTGCCACTAAATCCTTGAGGAACCTGTGCAAGTGAATGCATACCTGAGAACAGTTGTGAGTTACTCTATTGGTTATGCTATTTTGCCCCTTTGAGTCCTTTTTGTACGTCCCACTTCCTCTGGAAAACACCCAGGCCTTTGACAGACCTAGGGCAGAAGGATGCTCCAAAGCAGGACAGCGTACACTCAGAATGCCTGTTCATATTTATAAAAAGTGAATATTCACAGTGTTCCCAAAAAGTGAATGTACAGTTGCCTGCTAAGCAGTTTATGTCCTTAAGACCAGCAGTCTGCATTGTTCTCAGAGGACAATAGGAAACTAATGCATATTCTAGAAGAGAGAGTTATTCAGGAGATGCAACTACACTGGCTCAGTGTCACATTATCCACATATTCTTCAGTGTCAATGTTTATGCTGTTTGCTGGCACTCATTGGAGTTGAACGAATGGGGCCTAAGTGAAGACTCTGGTGTGTTTACTTGAATGAACGAGTCCAGCCATAGACTTCATTCTAACATGAAACCTATTGGTTTCCACCTTCTCACTATTAGCTGTTTTGGTAACTCATCTGGATTCTTGTTCGTAGATCTTATTCATCAAGTGCCACAGAAGAGGAAGAGACCAAGTCAAAGAAACAGAAATACCACAAGAAGGAAAAGAAGGAGAAAAAGAGTAAATCCAAGAAAAGGAAACATCACAAAAAGGAGAAGAAAAAGAGGAAAAAAAGAAGAGACTCCTCTTCTGATAGTACAGACTCTTCTAGCAGTGACTGAGAAGCAAAGCTAGGCTGATCTTTTAGTTTTGTTGTGATTATGAGTTGGATCCATTCAAAGAGTTTGTGGAATGAGTTGGCAGAGCAGATCTTTTTCCACCTTCCCCTTCACCAAGAAGCCTGCCATCCGTCCTGAAACTCATCAGGAGACCCTGACCAGCAAAATGTGCCGCAAGATAGGACACTGCAAGAATGGAAGAGAATTTGATATGATTGCCTCTTTCTTCCTCTTCTGCTGGCTCTCACGAGCCAGTCCCCCCCCCCCAGTCAACGCAGCACTCATTCTGAGGCCATTTCAGAGAGGAGTTTTGGGGAAAATCCCTGGTGTGTGTGTGGGGGGGGGGGAAAGGTGAAATTGTGTAGAGATCTGTTATGCCAGCTCCTTCCATGAACCACCCTTTGCTGCATCAAACCTTGTCTTTAGCTCTCTGTGAAGCTGCCCAGTTAAATATATATATATTTTTACTCAAACACCCATCTGTTTTCTCTTTTTTATGGAAATTTACAGAGACTACTTTTCTCTTGTGCATTATGGCTGTTAGTTCATATTTCATGTGTAGAAAGGAAGCCGTTTCAGCTCTTAAGGGTTCTGCTGAAATATCTGCCTTCTGTTCATGAACAGGATATAGCAATGCTAACATCAGGGAGCTGCATCAATAGTGAATTCCCACTTGTGGAATTTTAAGAAAACCACCAAATGGAAACTGATGACTGTTATAAAACTTTTAACACAGATACTAATTGCGCAATAAAAAAAGGACGCAGGCTGTTATCTTGAGCCAGAGTGCTTGCAGTGAGAACTTGTCATTCCTGAAGTGTAGGGCTCCCCCACTTGGCACAATACTGCACTGGTAAGGATTCAGCATGGGGCAGGGTCTTATAGTACAGGCTGTGGATTTGGGGAGGACCATAGAGAGTCCTGCTGTGTATGTGCAGTATGTACATCTCCCCACCACCACTATGCATCTTTGGGTCAAGGCCTATATTGTTGTTTGTGCATTAAGATAGAAAAGACTTTTGAACTGAAGTAGAGGGACCATTTCTTCTAGACTGAACTGGTAATATGCTTTTAAGCACACAAAGATTCCCCCCCCCCCCTTAGTTCAGGGCTCAGAAAGCTTCTTTGCATTAAGATGAAAGCTACTTCCTGTCAATGCAGATTTCCTATTTCCATTTTCTCCCTTGCCATTACAGCTAATATTTGTGCAGAAGACTCAAAGTTCATATATATTTTGTTGGATCGAATAAGTAAATATGCAAAAATACTTTCTGTCCCCTTGAAGATGGTTTTGCTAAATGTTTATTCTGCATTAAATAAATATGTAGTAAGTAAACATACAAAAATACTTCCTGTCCCCTTGAAGACGGTTCTACTAAACCATTATTCTGCAGTGCCTGTTGTATTAAAAAATAAGGTTACAGTGATTCAGGACTGTCAGTCCTGCCATTTCTTTAATACTAGATGCTTTTTATATTGGTCAGGTGTTGGGGTGGCAACAAAATGTCTCTCTGCTTTAGAAGTGATAATCTTACTACTGTATTTATTCGGCTGTTGTTAATACTATAAAATACCTTAACAATGCAGCCCTAAGCAGAGTTGCACCTTTCTTACTCTTCTGAAGTCAATAGGCTTAGAAGGGTGCAACTCTGTTTAGGAATTGCACTGTAAATTAGGTGCTGTTGGAAATACCCTGCCTATAAGCTTACAATTTAACTATTATTATTTATTTATTATTTGATTTGATGTATAGCCCACCGTCCTCTGTACACAGAGCTCAGAGCGGGGAACAACATTTCTAAAAACTTACCATACAATTAAAACATTAAATATTTCTACGGTGCAACGAATACAATAAAATAACAACACTTGACACAGATGGTGTAAAAATATCCCAGGAGGGAGCTGAAATCCTAGAGTCAGCCTAACATGCAAGAAGGGAGAGGGAAAAGAGGGGAGGAGAAAGGGAGGACAGTCTAAGATGGAAGAACTGTCGCTGCCCTCAACCGTAGGCCTGGCAGAACAAGTCCGTTTTGCAGGCCCTGTGGAACTGTATTAGATCCTGCAGGGCCCGGATCTCCTCCGGCAGAGTGTTCCACCAGGCCAGGGCCAGAGCTGAGAAAGCCCTGGTTCTGGTCAAGGATAGCTGGATACTCTCTGGTCCAGGGATCACAAGTAGGTTGTTATTATTACTAGAGCATAATGGGGGACATACCAGGAGAGGCAGTCCTGGAGGTATGTTGGTGCCAGACTGTTTAGGGCCTTAAAGGTTAACATCAGAACCTTGAACCTGGTCCGGTATTCAACCTGGAGCCAGTACAACTGGCAGGGCACCAGTTGAATATGGGAATATGTGAGGACACGCATAGCTGCATTCTGGACCAGTTGTAGTTTCTGGGTCAGTCTCAAGGTTAGCCCTGTGTAGAGCGAGTTACAGTAGTCTAACCTTGAGGTGACAGTTGCGTGGATCACTGTAGCTAAGTTGGGGGGAACAGGAAGGTAGAATGCCAGCTTAGCTACATTTGTGACCTGGACCTCCATTGAAAGGGAGGCATCCAGAATCACACCCAGAATCTTGACGGCTAGTACTGATATTAAACGCATGCTGTCAAGAGCTGGGAGATGGCACCCCCCAAGCCCTCCGTCCCCCTGGTCCAGCCACGGGGCCTCCGCCTTAGCTGGATTTAGTTTCAGCCGGCTCTGTTTTCACCAACCAACCACAGCCTCCAGTCCCCTGGCCAAATTATCTGGGGTGGCCTTCAGCCAGCTGCTCATAAACAGATACAGCTTGGGTGTCATTAGCATACTGGTGACACCCTAGCCCAAAGCTGCGCACCAGCTGAGCAAGGGGGTTCAAAAGGATGTTAAATAACATCGGACAGAGGATTGCCCCTTGGGGAACACCACATACCAAAGGGTATCGTAGTGAAACCCTCTCCCCTAGTGCTACCCTCTGTCCCCGATCTTGGAGAAAGAAAATAAATACAAGCCTTTTTAGGGAGGAAAGGGTAATATTGAAGAGTAGGTAGTCCAATCGGGCTGTTCAAAATGCTGGATGAAATACCCCCTAGACGTTGGAGCTGAAACAGAAGTCTGATACATTTCTAGTGACACAAGGACTGGTTCCACTTGCATGTTTCCTTCCACCTTAGTTTTCTTGTAGCACTTTTGGAAGTAGCCAACCTCCAGGTGAGTTTTGGAGCTCTAGAATTACAAGTGATACAGAGATCAGTTCCCCTGGAGGCCATGGCAGCTTTGGCGGGTAGACACTTTGGCATCGCATCCATGCTTTGCTCCCTCCTCAAATCTCCAGCAATTGCCAAACCCAGAGCTGGCAACCCTACTGTTGTTATCTATTCATCCTGCTGCTACTTTGTTGTGATCTTTCCCAACCCTGGTTTTGGTACAGTTTTTTTTTTTTTTTTAGAAAGGTTACAATCAGAGTCCACTTGGATGCTGTGTGGATGAAGGTACACATTTCTGTGGCTCCTGACCACATCAGCACCATTTTCCTTACCTAAGTCCATGTGGCCATTCTCCCTCCCCCACCTGAGGGAGTTTTCTTTAAAAAAAATAGCTGGATCACTGTACCATTGCAATGCTATAACAAAACCGTTGCACTAATTCCTAGCTTAATTTTTTAAAAGTTGCCCCTTTTGTTGTGGATTTACAAGGGGAAAAGGACAGGGAATATGTTTTCTCTTAATTCTCTGCAATGAAAATTGCTTGAGACTGACCTTTTATGACAGCTGTTACATTGTTGCAATATAGCATCCTAACTTAATGCTGTAGCAATCTAGCTAGTTTTGTTATTTTTTTTTAATACCTGACAAAAGCCCTCCAGTGGTGGTGGGGGGGGGGTACCCACAGAGGGCTGCGAAAAGGAAAGTACAGGCAAAATGTAAATGCCTCTGCATTCACAGCAGCAATGGGAGCTACGTAGAGAGAGTGGTCTGTGTGGAAGCAGCGAGGGGTTTAATCCATTACAATTCTTTCATGTGTAAGCTCTGCTGAAATAAATGGAATTTGCATAGGACATTATTGTATAGATTCTACAAATTTCAGTAAATGGGGTCTACATATGAAACAGCCTTAGTGGATTTTCCCCATTTGTAATTCTCTAAAGGATTTGCTTGTGGCATATTAGGTTTTGATAATGGATTAATTTTTTTCTGAATACCGCAGCTTTGTCAAGTGTAAAGTGCACTGCGTGGGTTTGCTGTATAATCCACAGTGGAGACATTGTAGGGAGACGCTGTCATGTATTCATTCAACTTCTTTTTTTATTTAAAGGGGGGGGGGAGGAATGAGCCAATAAGCATTACTCACAGTTGCATGAAAATTTTAATTAAGTTTTCTATTTTCAGTTTTTAAGAATTTAGTCAGTTATTGCTGAACAGATGGTCCTAGGAGAATTGTGGTGTTTGGAGCCTAATGAAGTACCATGCGTTGTGCTGGGTGGTTGAGTTGAAAAAGTTGTAGCCCGAAAGTGAACAAATGTTAGTGCTGGAATTAGTTTCCTGAGCAACCTGGAAGATTTTTTTGACAATTGTTATCCCTAAAAAAATAAAAATTTCTCCTGAGAGCCATTGTGGTCTAGTGGTTATGAGTGTCGGACTAGTATCTAGGAGACCTGGATTTGAATCCCCACTTGTGCAATGGAAGCTTGCTGGGTGACCTTGAGCCAGTCACACTCTCAGCCTAACCTACCTCACAAGGTTCTTATGAGGATAAAATGGAGGAGAGGAGAACACGGTAAGCCACTTTGGGTCCCCATTGGCAGGAAAGTCAGGGTACAAACGGATTAAATATTAATAAAGGTGTCCAGGGTATATTGTTCAACAGCAATAAATTCTTGATGGCACTATGTAAACCACTTCCAAAAGAATATTCCTTCGTCTTTCCAAAGGCATGATCTTTCCCCCATCATCCTTCCTTAAGTGTGTGTGTATGGTACTTTGGAAGCATTCCTAACAATACCAGTACCTCAAAGACCTAGCCTATTTGGTGTAGTGGTTAGGAGAACACTATAATCTGGGAGAACTGGGTTTGATTTCCCCACTCCTCCACTTGCAGCTGCTGATGTGACCTTGGGTTCTTTCAGAGCTGTTCTCTGAAGAGCAGTCCTTGAAAGAGCTCTCTCAGCCCCACCTACCCCACAGGGGGTCTGTTCTGGGGAGAGGAAGGGAAAGGAAATTGTAAGCCGCTCTGAGACTCCTTTGGGTAGTGAAAGGCAGGGTATAAATCCAATCTCTTCTTCTCTTTCTATCCTTATCTCAAAAACATAGCTTACTAGTTTAAATTCAGCGGTGGGTTAGTTCTTCATGAATATTAATGTATGAGTTACTGGACTCCACAGCTCCTTTATGGTATCTTAGAGCATGCTTTTTAAAAATGTCTATTTACAACCTGAGGGGTTGCAAGAAATGTTGGGAAGCAGAGGACCATCTGGAAATCCCACCCACCCACAAACCTCTGTAAGCTTTCAGAGGCTTTGGTAGGCTTACCTCCCCTCTTCTTCCTTGAAATGATGCTCAGCTGCTATCAATATTCTATCCCTTCTAGAGCAAATTCGCCTGGTTTCCTCTGGTTTCCTGTACTTTATCTTTGGGAGTACCTGTTGTGTAGTTTATACCATCCATACGGGGGGAGGGGGTGTCAGTCAGTTTACTATTAGGATATGGTGGTATATCTGTCAATGAAGATGACCCATTACAAAGGGACCAAGTCAAATTTATTGTTACAGTCAATAATAAACATGAGATAAAACCAACAGTGGCATACTTAATGTGACTATAACATAGAGATAAAATAAGACAGCCATAAAATCTGTGTATAATTTAGATAAAAGATTGAAAAATCTTATTGCCGTGCATTTTACGCTCCTTGTAAACCTGGGCACAAAATCTAGTCACCTGTCTTGTTGTCTGGTGGTTCCTTCCAGACAGGAGGTAATCAAGTTTAATTTTATTTGATCTGCCAGGAAACCTTTTCTAACAAAGTGACCAAAAATACACACCTTTGTCCCAACAGTTGGTAATGAGCAATAAATAACATGAGTGAAATAGACAAAGGCCAAGGATAATATGGGGAAAACATCTACAAATACAGTTTTGCCTACTTGAGGCTTTGTTACATGTTTATCAGTGTACTGTACTTTGGAAAGTATTAAACCTTCCCCCCCAAAAAATGGCAATGGGGTGGGGCTAGCAAGACACAAAGTGGCACTGAAAATCGGGAAGATCCTGCAGTCTCTGCTAAAATTACCCAGATCTGTCCAGCCTTCTCTAACCGTCATAGGGATAAAGTTTGAGTCCGGTGGCACCTTTAAGACCAACCAAGTTTTATTCTGGGTATAAGCTTTTCTGTGCGCACACACTTCTTCAGATACTAGTAATAGGGATAGGAAGTGATTCACTCTTCTGATAAGCACAGGGCCACGTGTCTTCCAAAATTATAAAAGGAATCTTTTCTTAAACTAGGGGATAAAAACAGCTTTTGAGGGCTCCTTGGCAAAATTCTTCCAAGTGAGTCTTTTGGCCTCCCTCTTTCTCCTCTTCCTCCCAATGTGTGCAGTGGTTGCTGCTATGAGCAACAGCTATGCTGCTTGCTCATCTATGCCTTTCCTTATGCTACAACAGTGTGAGTGGGCCCTCTAAAGCTACTGGCAACCACCCCCCTGAGAAACGAGGTCGGCATATGAACAGCAGCTAGGCATTGTTGGTGCTTATTCATTCATGTGCATGTGAGTAGCAAGCCGCCACCACTACTACCCTGGGATGTCTGCCACTCTCTTTAAGGTATCCCTGTCCCCACTTGTGAGGCAAAGCACCTGCCCCAGCACCCCCTCAAGGGTTAATGTGAACGGTGATAGGACTGAGCTGTCCTGCAGGTGTTGTTAATCGGTCCTTTGGTCTGCAGGTTTCTTATCTTCAAGGCCAAAGATGGAAGCCTTAGCCTGCTAATTAACTTCTCATGGGAATCTGTGATCTGTGGTGGGAGGGGGGAAGCTGGGAGTGGTGAGGTAATACTGTTCTAGAAGGCTCCTCTCAGAGGCATGTTCTGATTGGATACCATCATCTCTTGATGTGTGGGGCCTACAAAATTATAATTGAACTCTGGCTCAGGAGACTGGCTAGTTAGCTGAGATTTTAATGAACTAGATGCCAAGACTATGCTTCGCAATTGCTAGAATGTTAGACAACGCCGCTTTGAGACCTTTCTATCAAAAATAAGGTTTGTGCCACCTAATGCAGTACTTGTGTTAGAGAATTAAAGCTAGCTTTGTTGTTTTTCTTCGGTATGACTTTAGAAGTACTGTGTTGGCAATAATTCCTCTTAAATAATACTTAATTAAAAACTTTATAATTATTTTTTAAGAAACAGTCTGATTCTTGTGTGTACTTGCCCTGGGAACCCACAGGATCAGCCTCTGGCTTCCTTTACACCACGACTGCTGCTGTCTGGGAGAAGAGGAGAGCAAGCAGTGGTGGCAGCTTCTACCCACTGTCACCTTTTCCTTCTCTGACAGAGACAATGTATGGCTGAAACTACATTTAAGATCCGGAAGCCAAAGCGAATATTTGATACCTTCTTTGCACATTGTTTTAACACTAGTCATCCCTTCACACTAGAATGCACTGTTGCTTGGAGCTCAAATGTACTGTAAGATCAATTAAAGAGTTCAAGTGTGTAACATTTCACAAAAACAGGGTAAGGGAGCCAGCTTTATGAGTACAATGCACCGTGTAGTCAAAGTTAATTTACATCAAATCCCGTCGTGTTGGATCCGGGCAACTCTTTCACATCATCTCTCACTCCTTCCTACAACTCGTGTGACTTTCGTCTGTGCAGATCTCATCTCTAGCATAGCCTTTTTGATGGTCATAAGGGACTCCCTTTTTTGCCAGCTGGATCCAACCCACTGATTTCAACGGAAGAGTTTAGACTGTGCTTAACTGTGTATATTTAATACAGTGTAACACCCCTGAACTGAATGGATTTAGACTGTAATAACTGTGTTTAGGATTGCACTGTAAATCTTTTCCACTGACGTCAGTGAGAACTTAAAAGTGCTTGGCTGACCCATAATATTAATATACACATATGCAAAACTAAACATTTACATTCACTGCACAGCAAAAGAACAATTTAGTTGTCAAAACAGTGAAAAGGATTCCACTGATGACTCAAACTTGACTCATAAGTGCAGGTAGCAGACAAGTGCCTATATCACATTTCAAAGTCATTTCCAGTAGGCCTCATTTTTATTAAGTACAAAAGTAGTTGGTATTTCTGGGTGACTGAATAAGTAAGTTGCTTTGTACAAAGGCACTTCACCAGAAAGATATTTCTCTCTATGTCAGTCAAACAAAAGCCTTAAGCTATAGCTCTCAAGCAATTCTGGAATAGTTTCATAGGCTATGTGCAGGGATCATTTCGTAGAAAAAGAGGTGCAGGAGCTCATTAGCATAACTCATTTGCATATGCCACACACCCCTGACATCACCGGAAGTATGTCAGAAGGCAACACCCACTGCTCAGGCTCCACTGGACTATTTTGGATTGCTAGCTATTGGGGGGGGGGGGGCAGATCTGTACTCGCAGAGGAGGGAGGGCTTGTACCTGAATAAAACTTGGTCTTAAAGGTATCACTGGACTGTTTTGGACTGGGGGGTCGGGGGGAGCTCTGCTACTTACCTGGCTGCTGCTTGCTCTGACTGAGGGCTGCTGGGAGCAGGGAGTGGGGCTTGTTGCATGTACCCGCCCCCTGGGCTCTTCGGAGCTCCACTCCTGTGCGCTCCTGCAGGAAATGACCCCTGGCTGTGTGAAAAATATGTATATTTCCAGAGAACATGGTTTAATTATTGTAGTTCTCAAGTTCATTTATTTATTAAGTGATTTTTTTCATATTCAAACCTTGCCTGTCCTTAGTTATAAGATTTTAGGTTTTAAACAAGTATGTTAAAATATATTTGCAATAGCACCAAAGCCTCTCTAATATATGCCTTTTTGTGGATGTTGAAGTGCCAGACAGTGGTAGTTTGAGAAACAAAAACTATGCATTGTTAGAAAGAAAGGCCTTCTATAATATTTGTTTCTTTATATCTTATTACAGGAAAGCACAACTGCCAGAATGGCTCAGAAATATAAGCATGTTCATTCAATCTCAGCTTTTCTGATTAAAATACATCCTATTTATTAATCAATTAAATCTCAGGTTGACTGAATTGATCACAGCTTCCAGCCCTATTTAAATAAACATCCAACAGTTTAATTCTACTACATTGGAGGGTGTGTGTGTGTGTATACGGTTTAATTCTACTGCATCTGAGGATCTCTCTCTCTCTCTCTCTCTCTCTCTCTCTCTCTCTCTCTCTCTCTCTCTCTCTCTCTCTCTCTCTCTCTCTCTCTCTCTCTCTCTCTCTCTCTCTCTCTCTCTCTCTCTCTCTCTCTCTCTCTGTCTCTCTCTCTCTCTCTCTCTCCCTCTCTCTCTGTCCCTCTCTCTGTCTCTCTCATCAACCATTAAACAACCTAAATTTCTGGACAAATGTGTTCACATATAATACAGCATGAAATAATTCCATTATTGTGAGTATCTGGTTTTAATATACACAGTAAAATATACACTGGAACATGAAGTCTCATAGCATCTTTCATAGCCATTGAAATCTTACACCTCCATACATTTTTTGCTTTTAAGGTGACACGGGATTCTGTTGTAATTTTTCCTGCAGCTCCACTGCAAAGTCTTCAGGTTGTTAGCCTTCAGCAACATCTGCATATTTGGTTCCCAGAAGTCTTTTCTGAATTAATTCTTCAGGGTGGATATATTTTTGTTTGACTGAATTCAAAGATAAATTTCAACAGATGATTTTGCTTTTTTTGTTGGAGTTGCCTAAAGTGGAATACAAATGGAGGAAAGGGGGGGCCAGGGGGGGAATGCCTTCTTTATAGGTAAGAAAATAGCAATGTACTTTTGGGTAGCAATAACATTACACTTAAATAGTACACAACTGGAAACATAGCTAGAAACTGTACAAATATTAACCCTTTTCCTAACAGACCAATGTTCTCTTAGGAGCAGACTTCATTTTCAGGCTTTTAGTGACTGTTATGGGCCAAACTGCATGTATGCTGGAATTCTGTAGCAGAAAATTCCCCATTTTTATGACCAAAAAACATCTCACCCTTGTGGGGGCCTGATTTGGACGGTGGCCACAGTACTAGGAAAGAACTCTTCCCCACCATTTCCCAGATTAAAAAGGGTTCTTCCATAGCTGTGTTTTGCCTCTACAGAGAACAAAGACCAACACAGTTGTGGTCTTTCCCCCCCTACCAAGCTAAAAGTAGGGTTGCCAAGTCTGGCAAACTCACCGGCGGGGGAGGCTCCGACGAGTCCGGGAGCAAGCGCGTGCGCGCGCTGCCACCATATCACCAGAAGTGACGTGCAATGTTGCTGACGTGGGGGCGTGGCCGAGCTCGTCGGGGGGAAAACCATATGGTTTTCCCCCCGACGAGCTCAGCCATGCCCCCAACGTCAGCAACGTGACTGCGTCACCAGAGGTGACGCAGCTCTGGGGGGCGGAGTTCCCCCCAGGGCCCGATTCCGCCATGGTGGAAATCGGGCCTCCAAAGGGGGGTTTCCCCACCCCCCCGCCACCATTTGGCAACCCTAGCTAAAAGCAGCAAGAAATTGCTGTTTTTCATAGGCTAAATGGTATAGAGGAGATAACAGTTAACTACGCTTTAATCCATAGCTGCACTCAACAGATTTTTAGGGCCAAAGGTTCATATTAAAAATATCAGCCACCAAATTCCATTGTAATGTGATCTTACAGCTCCAGTGTTTATTCTGAGATATGTGCCAGGAAGTCCATGGTGTATCCTGCACCTTACCAACAAGCAAACACTGCAGGGAAGAACATGAACATATGAAGGGGTCATTGGTCTATCAAGTCAGCATTGTCTACTTCAGGTCTGCAGAATATTAGGTGGAGGTCTGTCACATTGCCTACTACCTACTCCTTTTAACTGGAGATGTTGGAGAATGAACCTGGGACCTTCTCCATACAAAGCTGATGTGCTATTGCTGAGCCATATCTCCTTTTCATGGCAAGCCACAGATCCAGAGTTGCAATAAGGGGATAATAATGTAAGTCAAATGGGCCGTTGCCTGGCGTGTTAGTCCCAATCAGAAACATAACCAGTGAGGCCTCTGAAATGATCAAGAAACTTTATTCGAACAAAGGGGAACCCAAACCTCAAAAGCCTGAATTCCACATAGCAAGTGAAGTTACAAGCTTCTTTATAATCATGCACAAACAACTCTTGGACATAAGCAGATGTCCATTCCTTTGTCTAACATTATATACCTTTATATCCCAGGCATGGTTATCATCAGAAATTCGTCTGCTTCCCATCAATGCTTGACCATGCTGGTAACTCCCCAGAACTCTCAGTACCACTCTACTCTAATTGACAAGTGAAGTTAGAATGTTATCTGTGACCGTCAGGTAGCCTTTTCTAAATTGTGGTGCCTGGTGTGAGGTTCATTATCTTACGTACCATATGCAGGAATTTCCCTTTGCTATTCTACAAGCAAGCAAGCAGAGGCATTTTCCTATTGAGCTATTGTTATCTTGAACTAGAAACTCAAAATGGAGGTTTTTTGGTCCTTGTACCACAATAATAATGGCCTACATCTCAGACTTTTATGTTGTAAGAATTACTGGAATAATGTGTGAAGTACTGTGAAAACCCTTAGGTATCACAGAAATGCTTGGTATTAAAAGTTTGGCCAAGCAAGGAATTTTTCAACCTCCTGCATGAGTAGCACAAAATTGTCAGAGTTAAATAGGGCAAACGGCATTTTGCATTTGGATCTGATTACAAGTAATTTAAAGTAAAAATAAGCAGTGTGTAATGTTCCTTCTTTGTTTAAGTTAACTGTCACATATATTTCTGCAAGATGTATAATTAATTGCCATTCCTTCTAAAAGTAAACTTTAAAAAGAGGATTCAGCGTGCCCTTATAATTAAGAACTCTTAAAACTTTTTTTAATGTCAAGCAGATGCAATTCCTACCTTCTTGAGCCGAAGGGATCTCCAGATGTTGCAGCTTCAGACCAATATCTAGTCTCTATGACTTCGTATAAAGAAATAAGTAACAAAACACAAGGACACTAGTGATGAACTGTACAACCAATGCAGCAATTTCCAGTCCAATCAATTCTCCTATACTAAAATACATTAAAATGTAATATCTATTACAATTAAAAGATCAACAGAACACATAAGTACTAGCTGTAAAGTGAACTGTTTGTTAAAGGATGTATAATCAATGTAAAATATTACTTCACAATGTTAGCTACCCAGCTCTTTCACTTAAATGGCCTGGATCCTCCCACTCCACTCAGCAACATTTGAAGCCTTTCCCCAATATGAGGAGCTGCCATCTAACTCTTGCTTCAGCAAAAGAGCCACTCAAGTTGTAGGAAGGCTCCTTAGGCTACAGAACACTTACAACTTTGCTGAATGGATTAGTAGGAGACATGCTGATATAATTAGCCACAGTCCCACTACTGTAACATAGGAGCCCTGCTGGATCAGGTCAGTGGTCCATCTATGCCAGCATCTTGTGTCACACAGAGTAGCCAACCAGTGACTCTGGAAGGTCAACAGCAGGACACAGAGGCCACCCACTGATACTGACTCCTAGCATTGCTGTTTTATGTGGTGGTTCTCTTTAGCCACCATGTTTTGGCTAGGGTTGTTAACTTTTGCAACAACAACAACAAAATTGTGTGTAGAAAACATTTGCAAATCTTTTCCTTCCTTCCTTTCTTGTAGGGGTTTGAGTGTAGAAAATTTGTCACATTCAAAGTGGTCTTCCTGAGAACTTTGGGCGAGATTCAGTGTTGCCATTTAGGCAGGGTTACTCTCCATCATATTTCTGCCCGACTCACTGGTTTTCAGGACTGACTTTCAGAGAGGTAAGCTTCAGGCACTGTGAAAGCTGACTTTTTTTCAACAATTATTTGGCTATTACTGAGGGGGGAAAAGTTCATTGGGTTCTGCCTGTGGCAAACAGAACCTGTTTTTCTTGCAGTGCAAGATCCAAATAAATAAATTAGAAAACAACATTTTGATGACATTGTATTCCAGCAAATCTCATGTACACATTTATTTATTTATTTATTTACATTATTTATGGTCCGCCTTTCTCATTTGGACTCAAGGCGGACTACACAGATTTTTTTGGAAGTGTATGATGGTTTATATATTTTGGAGTATGTAAAAAGATTACATCAGTAGCCTTCTGCCCAGAATTATTCTCATTAGGAACTGCAGAAGCTCCGGTTCCTAGAGGAAAGGCAGATATTGTACTGAATTTAATTATGGCAGTGACACTAGCAACTTGGGGGTGGTGGAATGGAAGAGCAATAAGGCAGCATTTATCAGTGGACACAGTAAAAGGAAATTGTGACATATTAACATGATAGATATAAACATATTGGGGGAAGAGTTGATTATGGAGTAAATGTTTTGTATTGAAAAAGGACACACACACCCCGTACCTTGTACTGGAATCTCGGGTTTAGGCCTTTTCAATTGATTGGGCTTCTTGCTGCATTCCTATCAGGGCTTTTCTGCCCTGGTGTAACAATCTAACTTTTCAGAAGCCTTCTCCACTTCCACCCTGGTTGCAGTTAAAAAGAGGCTCTTTCCAGATGATCACTGGCCCATCCAACAGCCTTCCCTTCCAACGGGTGTAGCCACCACATGCTTTCTTTTTCCTTTTCTGTTCCACACTTTCCTTTATAACTTGAGCCAGGCTACTTCCCCTATGTCTGAGGAGTCTCCACTGGCAGCCACAGCTGCAGCCTGTTGCCAAGGCCCCTGCCTGGTACTCCCTTGCCTTAACTGAGGTGCCACATATAGCTGTGCTTGTAAGAGAAGTAGCTGCCCGGCTCACTGCTGCAGTACTTCGGGTTGGTCACCTTCATCCAAGGGAGGACAGCAGAAAAGGTCTGCGTAGGGGTGGTTGAAGGTGAAGTAGCTCACGCAAAACAGGAGGCTACCACCACTGGTCATAGCAATGCCAGGCGAGAAGCAGAGTGCGTCCAGGGAGAGGCTCCAGCAGCTACCCTGTGATTTTGGAGCCTCTCCCTCAAACCCCCTCTCCTCCAGCCCCCAGAATATACCCTATGTTTTTGCCATTGACTTCAATGGCCCATAGGATATAATGGGGCCGAACTGCGGGAAGCCGATTCAGATCAGAGAATCTGAATCGGCCCACAGCAGCCTGAAAGGGGCCCAAATGGGCCATTTTCAGGGGTGCATTGGTTCAGAGAACTGAATGCACATCCCTCCAGCAGCCGGCTTGCTCAGGCTCTCTGCAGCCGCGGGGATCCTTAGCAAGCCAAGGGAAGGGAAGGTGGTTTAAACCACTTCTTCTTCCCTCCAGCAGCCGGCTTGCTCGGGCTCCCCGAGCAAACCAAGGGAAGGGAAGGTGGCGGAGCGGCTGGAGACATTGAGCCTCAGTTCCACAAGTAATGAGCCCTCAAGCCCCGCCCCCAGCAGCCCTCAGGCCGGAGCACCTGGAGCAGTCTTGGGAGGCGGATTGGCAAAAAGCAAAACCAAAAGCGCAGGAACTCGAGAGAACTCCAGGAATGGAGCCGGTTCCTCTTCCACAGCCCAAAATGCAACCCACGAATCCTGAGCTTGCTTTTTCTCATTTGTGAGTCTGGCCTCCGCACTCCTTTAATGAGGCAGCCCTGAAGCTGGGGGCGGCGGAGGTTTCTTTGCACGCAGCTTGTGCGGCTGGCTGAGTGCCTCTTCTGCTTGCCCACCTCTCGCCTCTGCACCTCTGCACCTCATCTTCTGCCAGGCATGGAGGAGCCCAGCTCGCCCAGGCTTCTTGCCTCCTGCTGCCTTGGCCCTCTGGTGCACGGGTGAGTCCCCAAAGTTTGACTCTTCCTCTACAAGTCTCTAGCACTGGAGGTATTTGCCTCCTTCCCTCCTGCCTGCTATGGCTGCATAATTGTGAGAGATTTCTTAACATAGTGTTCCTGCCAGGGAAGCTGGGGACCCTGCCCATGAGTCTCCATTTCATCCTCACAACAACCCTGTGGGGTAGGTTAGGTAGAGAAGGGGAGATTTGGCCCGGGGTCACTCAGCCAGCAGAGTGAGAATACAAACCTGGGTCTCCCCACATCAATCCGCAACTCTGGCCACTGTGCAGTGCTGCCTCTACTGATCTGTAATGTTCCAGAGGTGTTGTAATGTAATACTCAGTTTCGCAAAGGTGTGTATGCCTGTCTGTTGGTCCACTTAGGAGTCTTGATCCTGGTTGTGTGGTGGGCTAGTTGTGGCAAATGGTAGGGAAGCTCAGTATTTCTGTATACAGTTGTAGGGGCTTTATTGCAATGTGGTATGGCCTGATATTATGTTCTTATTCCAGTGTGGGGTATGTGTGGGGCAATGGAAGCTGAGTGATAGGGTCTCTCCAAGTGATTGCCAGAAGTGAGATGCGTCCTGGTCTTCTGTCTTACAGATAATCTTACAAATAGTCCTTTGCATTTATATCATGCTTTCAACTTTAAAAGGATCATAATGCTGATTGTGTAAACTTAGGCATATCACAAGAGGTAGAGCAGGAAGGGTTGCATCAGTGCTTAGTTCTTGTGGCCCTTTCTTACACACCCAGGGAAATGCTGATCGCCACTTTGGGACCAGGAAGCAATTTTTCTCCAGGCCAGGTCTAGATGACCCTGGAGGTCCCTTCCCACTCTATGAGTCTATGATTCTATAATTCACCCAGGCTGGCTGTGGGCACTCCAGCACCTCTGTCAGGCAGAAGCGACTGAGATCCTCCCCCTCCCCTTTTCCTTCGCCCGACTTGGAGGCGAAGGGAAGGGAGAGGGGGGAAAGAATGGATCCCAGGTGCTTCTGCCTGTCAGAGGGGCTGGTGCACACTTCCGGTGATGTCAGGGGGTGTGGCATATGCTAATAAGTTATGCTAATGAGCCCCTGCAGCTCTTTTTCCACAAAATGACCCCTGTATGGACCTATCACTACCTCATCTAGTTTGGCCCTGACTTCTAATGAGTTTAGGAATTTTAATAAAATTTTAGGCACATTCCTTACATTTATTTGCCCCTTGGCTTCCTACAAACATCTAATTTTAGGTATTCTTTATATTGAATGCAATTGCTTTCCTGAATTTATCATTCACTGGAATTGTTTGTGTTTATGCATGGTTTTTTATGTATATAGGTAAGTATTTTTCAATTGTATTAAGATAAAGTATTGAAAAAGACTTTATTCCTTCCACTATATGAGATAAACATGGTACACAAAATGCTCTCATTCAGAATGAATTTTCATTAGGACAAAGCTTCATCAACAAAGTAATAATCTAAATAAAGAATATTATAAATTAGTATCTGATTGGCTCTGTTAATGATCTGTTTTTAATTTTCACTTGAATAAAATGAAGCTTTAAGTGATGTTTCACGTTTTTTGTAACTATTAACTTTGCCAAACAGCTTTATTTTCTTTGGCTCATCCAAGCATATAATAATTTTTCTTGTAAGCCACTTCCTGAATCCTCTGACAAGAACCATGTCAATTTGGTACAGGTCCTTCCTCAAGTGGACACAAAGATTAGAAACTTTTGCTTTGCTGAAAATGCTTTTCACAGACCCAGAGCCAGTATACTACACAACAGTTAGTATTGGCCTTGGATCTGGGAGACCTTGGCTCAACGCCCCCTCCCCCAGTCACATTTTTTCTCAGCCTAACCCCTACCTCACAAGGTTGTTGGGAGGATAACATGAAGGAAGGGAGAAGGGTATTGTTAGCCACTTTGGATCCCCAACCGGCAGAACGTGGGAAATAAATAAATAAATTGCAGAAGAGGCAGATACACTCAACAATTTCCCTGGTCTTAGTCCTTATAATTCTAAGGCTTTCAGCTTTATATGAAAGCAATACTCTGGTATAACTTAAAAAAAACATACAGAGTATTCATATGAAGAAAATAAAAGGCTGTGTGTATGAGATATTAAGCCTATGCAGGATCTGATGGATAATCACATTGTGCTCCATTCCCAGCAACTAAATAAATAATTTGCCATTGTGCAAGAGCTGAGATGGTACTACATTCAGCTATGTCACTTTGTGACCAAACCTGGCCCAGATGGTATCTCTATCTCAGCTTCCACTAAGGAATATAAAACTCTTGAGATTGTTGAGACATTAGGTGAACTGGGACAAGAATCTAGACATTCAGGGTAAATATAGTATGCCTGTAAAATTATTCTAGAATGGACAAATTCTATAGCATGTGTTGCATTGTGATGACCTTGTAGTATTGAAGAAATATGCAGTTAATAATAAAAATACAATTTTAATCTTGCAGACAGCACACGATGACTCCAACATGGTCTCAGATTACTTGTACCATTAGAGCTCAATATGTAAACTCTCTCTAAAACCTGTAGGATTTGATATCACTTAAAAATGTGTGAAGAGATTATAAGATGTGTGGTTAAACAACATTTTGAAGTTCTTAGAGGTGAACATGAAAAGAGACCTAATGAGGTTCCTTTTTGCATAATCACAGTTCACTAATGCTTTATTTGCATTTTTCCTGAAAAATCTGATTATAGTAATTTATGTGTTCCTGGTGTATCAAATAGACCCACTTACCTCATATTGTATAAGCTAATGGCAAGCCCCAGTGAAGTGTGCAAACAATTTACCTTTCAGCTCTTGAAAATATTTTCAATTATATCTGCTTGGTACAGTGACACTCATTCATAAAATTAACTTATTTGCTTCTTCTTGTTTATCTAACTATTCTAACCACTACACCACAGTGGCTTTCATGCGGTGGCTCCTGTTGAACAGTAGGAAGCAGCCAGGCCTGGGTTGTCATGGAAGTTGGGTGGTAGCAAGCCACCCAGTAGTTGTTGCTGGGCCTGGCCCCAATGAGTCCTCCCTCAAAGGCTAAGCCAGCCCTGGAAAGGGCAATACCATGCTCTCCTAGGTGGTAAGAGAGGACTGCCAAAAACTTAATGAAAGAGAAGGGCTACAACTGGTGTCAGATGAAGAATGGTCACACAGTTCTAAAGCTTTTATACTGCAAACAACATGATCCAACAAAATGCACTACATCTAACTATTGGACTACTTGAACTGTTTTGTAGGCAAAGTTCCATGTTTACTGCTTGATGTTTATCATAGAGTACAATTTTTTCCTTGTTGGAAAAATGGCACATAAATGTCATGGGTGTTAGGTTTGCTTATTATTCTTGTTGGACAAGTATTATTTATTTGTATCCTGTTTTTCTGTTCAAGTAAAAATCCCGATGTATCTAAACATCCTAATAAATTACAAACACTAAATTGTCAATCAGTAATGAATAAAACTGCATTAGATTTCAATTCTTTTACAGGTGAGTAGTCAGGGATGCAGCTGCGCAGATGGAAGAGTCCCCCTGGGTGGAAGGTTCTTGTAGGAAGATGAGAGGCGGGGGAGGGGGACATGGGGGCTGAAAATGCCTTGACACAGTTGTGATGATGGAAAGTGGTCCAGGCATCTTCATGGCTAGGAAGAACGGGAACATATGGTTTTTGCCAGTACAGAGCATCCTTTCCAGCTGGGAGAGACAGCATCTCTTGACTGGAGCACGCAGGCTTGATGGGTTGTACCAAGGCTTAGCCCCCAGATTGGCTGAAGATCCCAGAGCACACATGTGGGTGGGGTCTGAAAAGAGAAGGTGTTCCTTTATCTGTTCAGGCTCATTCTTGGTTACTCCCTTCTTGGCTCCTTTATGGCTGGGAATCCTGGGGAGCATTGTTCCCTCTAAGCTGAGTTAGTCTGAGCTAGTGCACAGGTTTTTAGCCTCCAGCTCACACATTTCTGTCTTAGCTCAGGATGGATTGCTCCAGAGCAAACTCATTTATGCAGTAGCCAAATTGCTGGCTCACAACTTTAATGCCCGTAGCTTACAAAGTAGAATTTTTGCTCACAAGACTCCACAGCTTAGAGGGAGCATTGCTGGGGAGTGTGTTTTGCATGAAGGATGACAGAGGAGAATAACACAAAAGAGAGATGCAGATGCACCAAGGTGGGCATTCTGCATCTACTCAGGTCAGATGTAACATAGATTGTAAGTATATTAATTAGAACCCGTCTTTTTTGTTTTCCCTAGTGTGCTAGAACCCGACTTTTTGTTTTCCTTAGAGTGCTAGATTCTGGCCTTTGCAATACCTAGAGTTTGTGCCTTGTAGAAATAAAGCTTTGTTTAACTTGCGAGAGACTGCACAAGTCCTTACCCACCCGTCTGGCTCCTTGATATGCTGCTGAACGACACCCCTGTGAGGTTGGGTTTTACCCAAAATGGTAGCAGCAACCCAAAGGTGGAGGCAAAACAGGGTGTAGTCTTGACCCACAGTGTGCAGAGGCCACAACAGACTGATGACTTTACAGTCCGAAGTATGTATAAACTCAGGGTGTTTTTTCCGGGGGAACGTGCCGGAATGGAGTTCCGGAACCTCTTCGACAAAATTATTTTAAAAATATTTAAACATTTATGAGTTTTCGGTGTACAGATTGAAAACTTCATTTCCTTCTTGAGAATTCCAGCACCTCTTAAAAAAAAAAAAGCCCTATATAAACTTATGTAGAATATTTCAATGCTGCCTCTTTAGAGTTTTGCTCAAACTCAGGGTGTTTTTTCCGGGGGAACGTGCCGGAATGGAGTTCCGGAACCTCTTCGACAAAATTATTTAAAAAATATTTAAACATTTATGAGTTTTCGGTGTACAGATTGAAAACTTCATTTCCTTCTTGAGAATTCCAGCACCTCTTAAAAAAAAAAAAGCCCTATATAAACTTATGTAGAATATTTCAATGCTGCCTCTTTAGAGTTTTGCTCAAGGTGGCTTACAATTAGAAACACAAGTCATTAAAAACAGCTGTTCAGATAGTAAGAAAAACAAAAAACAAGTACTTCTTCACCCAAAGAGTGATTAACACTTGGAATTCACTGCCACAGGAAGTGGTGGCGGCTACAAGCATGGACGGCTTCAAAAGGGAATTAGATAAGCATATGGAGCAGAGGTCCATCAGTGCCTATTAGCCACAAGGTATAGCTAGGGGCTCTGGGGCAAGTGATGCTCTGTCATCTTGGTGCTTGGGGGGGTCAACAGTGGGAGGGCTTCTAATGTCCTGGCCCCACTGGTGGACCTCCTGATGGCACTGGTATTTCTGGCCACTGTGTGATACAGAGTGTTGGACTGGATGGGCCTTTGGCCTGATCCAACATTGGCATCTCTTATGTTCTTATGTTAAATAAATGGAAAGAGTAATTACCCGGTTGCTGTTCACACAGGACTCAACCTGGAAAGTTCTTTACTAGCCTTAACCATGTCTGAATGTGTTTTGAAAGGTTCTTAAATGACTGCCCAATTCAATATTCCATAAAACACAGCATTTGAACTGGATCTAAAGTCTCAGATTTAGCAGAAGGGAATTTACTTCTGACCGCAGAACTGTGCAAGTGTGGTATGCACCCCTTTGTCTCTGCTCCGGGGCAATAGCAAGATCTATGAAAGTCATGCAGAAATGATTAAGCAAAGAGTGGACATTTCAAAAAACATGGAAAAGGTTTTATGATTGGTATAATGTAAATATAATAGAAGATTAGGCAATTATAGCACAATGGACTTGAGAACACAGAAGACAGAAGAATGGAAAGTGATAGAGCGTTTCTATTAATTAATTGGATATAAGCATATAATGTAACTGTACTCTTGGTATATATGTTATGTGTAGTAGAGTGTTTGTTTGTAGTGTGTAGATTTGTTTGTTGTAGATTATAAAAGAAAAATGAATAAAAGTGTACCTATGGGTACTTAAAAAAAAGAAAAGAAAGTCATGCAAAAAGGGAACTATTGATGTCATCTTGCACAAGTCTTGAGGGCTATAGCCCACTCCCTAGTGTTTGTGCCTCGAAAGTTCCATAGTGTAGGCTACAAACTTTAAACAAAGTGACAGGGAGATGAGTCTGTTCCGCTTGGCTGACATATATAGGTTGCTTCTTGCTTTGGCTGCAGGTGCACAGCCTTCTTGTATTTCAGCAACTGCCTCTCGGATTGGGCTGCTTGTTAGAAGGAAGCCTCCCAATCCGTTTATGATGAATCCACAGAGCAACAGTGAAATATGTTAAGGAATACAGGGACTTCATTGAACAAGTCAGCTTCTTGTTATTTATCCTTCTGAAGTCACTGGCATACATTTGAGGCATTGGGCACCTTGAAGTATTGCATCAGAGCCAGGGCTCTAGTCGGGGGGGAGCTCTCAGGTACGGAGCTCCGGAAGAGAACCTCTAGGGGGTGGGGCGGTCACGTGGTGAAGCCCCGCCCCCTTCTTTACCCCGCCCTCTGCTTCGATCCTCATTCCGTTTGGGAATGAGGATGAAGCAGGAGGGTAAGTAGCCGGGCCTTCTGACACACTTCCGGTGATGTCAGGGGGTGTGGCCTTCTGTCACTTCCAGTGATGTCAGGGGGCGTGGCATATGCAAATAAGTTATGCTAATGAGTTATGCTAATGAGCTCCGGCAGCTCTTTTTCTACAACAAGACCCCTGATCAGAGCTATAAAGAATCAGTAAAATAAACACATCTCATGGCCTGTCTTCAGTCCAACTAGATGTTTAGCAACTGAACCTCAGTCCGTAGCCCAAATTAAACCCCGAGCATTTCCAGCTGAGGAACAGCTGACCTCTGCTGGAGATCCTAGAGAGAAAGACCAAAAATCTAACTCAGCTTCATGTCCTGAACACAGGCTCTGGTAGCGGAGGTATCCAACCAGCAGTGAAGCAGTGGTGAGGGGGCCACTTGCAGGGCAACAGCAGGAGGATATGCTTAGCCACTTTCCCTTTAACAGTGCCCAGTCAGGGTACTAGGAGCTTACTCGTGGTGTTCCAAGGAAAATGAACCTTTGAGCATAAGGGGAAGAGGTTGAAAAGGAAAAACTGCAGGCTTTACACCACTTCTCCAGTGAAAGACTTAACTCCACCAATTTAGAACTGTACATCGGCAACCTAGGGTCCCCGATCTGGGTTTCCTGCTTAAGATCCATGTCTAGAATTGTCATAATTCTATATACAATAAATGACTGGCTCTGGAAGAGGGAGGGATTACTATTTAAATGCTGGCTAGCTGGGGGGTGGGCAGTTAGTTAGTTAAGGGGATTATTTGTTAGGATAGATTAGGTTCTAAGGTTAACAGCACTACAAGATTTTGTGAACTGTCAGTAGGAGCACCGCACTCTGATATACCATCTACCTAAGCGACTAGTGATCTGAGGCTCAGGGTAGCGAAGAACATCAGTAGCTGGAAATGATGGGCTAGGGTATACCAGTGCTCCTGGGAAGGGGGAGGTATAGCGGTGGGACCAGGCAGAAATGGAAGGGAAGGAGGCTGAGAAATAGAGAAGCTCGGCCACCTTCCAGCCTGCGTTGTGCGTTTCATCCCAAAGGAGGCAGGCAGTGGGGCAAGGATCAGAAACACCACTCCGACATTGGTGCTGTGCAACGCCAGGTCCATAAATAATAAGACTGCAGTCCTTCGGGACTTTCTGCTTGAGCAGGATGCGGACCTGGCATGCGTGACCGAGACCTGGGTGCGAGATGGGGATACAGTAGCTGTGGTGTATTCAAAAAAGCTTACATGAATCGCCGCATTAACTCTCCATGATAAGCTCGAGCCAGAGGAAGGCTCCTCCGAGCCAACTTGCTATTGGTCGCTCCACAACAGCGACCAATCAGAACTGTACCAATTCCCTGCGAGGGAAGGACTTTCATTGGACGTTATCCGCACAACCTCATTGGTTGTTTATTGTAAATAGGCGTGGCTACATTAGCCCGGGAATGTTTAAAAGGAGCCTAGCTCCCAATGTTAAGTTGTTCTGGTTACAACTTCTTTCAAGCACTTGTTCGTACCTACAATAAAGCTGATCACTTTTGTTGAAATCACTCTCCGGATCTTTGTTAGTGGCGATCTAACAGTAGCACTCTCCCAGTTAGCTCCGCCTGGGTTCTCAGCCCTTCACCAATCTCAGACAACAGGGCGGGGGGGGGAGTGGCTTTGTTCATTCGAAAGGCTTACTCCTTCAGGGTGCTCCCGGTGCTGAGGCTCACAGGCATTGAGTGTGCCGGCTTTGTGTGGGAAGCCGGGGAGAGTTTGGCTGTTTGGTTGGTGTACCGTCTGCCCAATGCACCGCCTGACAGTCTGCTGTCCCTGGTGGAGGCCGTGTCGGGCTGGGCGTTGGAGCACCCTAGACTGATAGTCCTGGGTGACTTCAATGTCCATGTCAACGATGCGGCTTCCTCACGGGTGACAGACCTGATGTCATCCATGGTGGCACTGGGACTCTCCCAATATGTAACGGCCCCCACTCACCGAGCTGGTCACATGCTTGACTTGATCTTTGCAGCGGGGGTTACAGTGGACTGGATTACTGCTACGGCAGTTCCATGGTTGGACCACCATGTCCTGAGGGCCTGAGTGAATGTGTCACCCCTACCCTGTTTGGGCAACGAGCGTATTTTAGCTCGCCCGTGGAGCCAAATGGACCCAGTGTGGCTTCAGATGGCTCTGCGGGATCCTATGCCCCCTGGCGGCTCATTAGATGAGCTAGTCAAGGACAGCACAACCGGCTCTCGACAGCATCGATGAGATCGCTCCCAGACGCTCTCTGCGCCTGCACACAAGGCTGGCTCCCTGGTACACCCAGGAGCTGAGGCTGATGGCTAGAGAGACAGTGGCGGTGTGCTCGCAACGAAGCAACAAGAGCATCCTATCGGACGTTCATTAAATCCTATGAGGTGGCAGTCAAAGCTGCGAAGAGGGAGTTCTACGCAGCCTCAATTGTGTCTGCTAGCTCACGCCCAGCACAATTATTTAGAACATAAGAACATAAGAACATAAGAGACGCCAATGTTGGATCAGGCCAAAGGCCCATCCAGTCCAACACTCTGTGTCACACAGTGGCCAGAAATACCAGTGCCATCAGGAGGTCCAGCAGTGGGGCCAGGACATTAGAAGCCCTCCCACTGTTGACCCCCCCAAGCACCAAGAACACAGAGCATCCCTTGCCCCAGAGCTCCTATCTATACCTTGTGGCTAATATCCACTGATGGACCTCTGCTCCATATGCTTATCTAATTCCCTTTTGAAGCCGTCCATGCTTGTAGCACCCACCACTTCCTGTGGCAGTGAATTCCAAGTGTTAATCACTCTTTGAGTGAAGAAGTACTTCCTTTTATCTGTTCTAACCCGACCGCTCTGCAGTTTCATGGAGTGCCCACGAGTTCTTGTATTGTGAGAAAGGGAGAAAAGTACCTCTTTCTTTACCTGCTCTTTCCCATGCATAATCTTATAAACCTCGATCATGTCACCCCTCAGTCGTCTTTTCTCCAAGCTAAAGAGCCCTAAGCGCTTTAACCTTTCCTCATAGGGAAAGTGTTCCAACCCTTTTATCATTCGAGTTGCCCTTTTCTGCACTTTTTCCAAAGCTATAATATCCTTTTTAAGGTGTGGTGCCCAGAACTGCACACAGTATTCCAAATGAGGTCTCACCATTGATTTATATAGGGGCATTATTATATTGGCTGATCTGTTTTCAATACCCTTCCTAATAATCCCCAGCATAGCATTGGCCTTCTTTATTGCAGTCACACACTGTCTCGACATTTTCAGTGAGTTATCCACTACAACTCCAAGATCTCTCTCTTGCTCAGTCTCTGCCAGTTCAGACCCCATCAATGTGTATCTCATGGATGACCTCTGGATCGGGGCGGGACGGAAGGGCTGCTGTTGCTAGATTTGTCGGCGGCGTTCGACATGGTCGACCATCAGCTGCTTGCCCACCGCCTTGCCAACATGGGAATTCAGGGGCTCGTCTTGCAATGGCTTGTCTCCTTTCTCCAAGGTCAGGGACAAAGCGTGGCCATTGGGGAGCAGCAGTCCCGAAGGCACCCACTTGTGTGGTGTGCCCCAAGGGGCTGTGCTCTCCTGATGCTATTTAACATCTATATGTGCTCCCTCACACAGCTGGTGAGGAATTTTGGACTTGGGTGTCATCAATATGCTGATGACACCCAGCTCTAGTAACTGGTTGAACATCAGAAATTGTGCTGGCTGAACAAACCCATAACTGGTCCAGAATAACTGAAGACACCAAAACAAGCACAAACAGAACTGGAAGGTGTTTTGATTTGGGAACTGGTTAGGCCATATAATTACACTGTTTCAGCTAAGGCAGTCAAAACAATATACTGTTTTCTGAATTGCTGGATTTAATATATTATCTGAAAAATCATGGCAGGTCTAGAACATGGCTCTGCCATTAGACATAGTTAAATAGTTGCTTGTGGCAGCATTGGTTTAGGGTTAGGAAAGCAGCCAGCAGCTTATCATAGCTTCAGATAGCATTAAGGGCTGCAGGATAATTTGAGCCTGATAGGCCGGTAATTGATAACAATAAGCTATTTGAACTAACAACAAGCATAATGGTAGGAAATGCACTTAAGGCAATGAAGTAGTACAGTAAAATGGCAGGTTCTTAAATTTGCACTATTACATTAAAATCCTTATACTTGGCACTGTACTTGTTTCATCTTTTAATATATATATATATGGAAGTCCTTCAACTTTTATCATCATGTTTCTAAGTTTTTCTCATGGTGCATTCCAGAACTGTTAAAATCAGTGGACAATATTCTTCCATGGACTTCCAACGCAATATGGATTGTACCCTAAGTGAGGAACAGTCACATTTTACAGCTCTGTGTATGCCTTCCAGCTTCACTACCCCAATGATGAAGAGCCTTGTTCAGTATTTATCCATGGATTTTATTTCCTTTGCATTGATCCTACCAGCAGCACCCTGTGTGATCCAACACGACCTAGTGCGGTGGCACCGCTGAATGTGTCCCTAAATTGCACTTTAGTTTTATCACCATCCAATGAATGTTTATATTGACTGATTGTGTTTTAAATGATGTCTTGTATTTTTATTGTGAATGTATACCGCTTGTCAGTTTTTGGAAGCCGCCCTGAGCCCGCCTTGCGGGGAGGGCGGGGTAAAAGTGAAATAAATAAATAAGAGGCACAGTTCAGATATGACAACAAAACTTGTCTTCACAGGTACAGTCTTGGGGGATAGTGAGATTGCATGCTCCCCCACCCCACCCCACCCCTGCAACTCAATAATGAAAAACTTTTGTTTTCATAGCAGTTTGTAGTTTCAGTTGACGTACTACTGATGGTTTGGTCCTGACACCGCAAACCAGGATTAAACTACAGCTTGGAATTTTGGTATGTAGGGGCAAAAAAAGCCGTTGCTTGTGATTTAGACATAGACACACCCATGGTTTCCCACAAATGTGGAAATCTTTCCATTTCTAGCTATACGCAAAAGGATCAAAAGCTCATGAACTTGACACTCCACCAGTCTCATTCCCTTATGGGAACCCATACCAGTATCATCTCCTTTATCAAAACGCCCAGCAGAATTTACTTCTCTGCAACTGCTCAGATATCGAACATGGCAAGAACTGTTAGCAAGAAGTCTTTCTTTTTTAAAATGAAGGTTCACATGGCTAAAACAGAAAACCAGGTCCCAGTTTCAGTGCTGACAACAGGTACGTTCTCCTGAGCAAAGCAGTCACAAAAATAGGGATAAGGAATTATAGATGATACTATGTTATATAATTAATGCCAAGACAACATGTTTTAGTTTAACTAAAAAATATTTATTAACAATGTAAAATGTTTAATATTTTACAATCAGAGCTACTCCTGGCATGCCCTATAAGCAGTAACACTAATTTGATGTGCAGACACCATGCTTCAACCTTTAATGGAAACAAAATGGGATAATCTGCTTTACATCTGTGGATTGTATAGTTTCCTACACCGTCTTTTAAACACTTAATCCTTTCTTCCCAAAGTTAAATAGATAACATCTCTTTTTTAAAAAGTAAATTAGCTATTTCTATGCATTGTACAATATGTAGATATAACTCTCATATTTACAGGATCAACATATTAATGTTATGTTGCTTGTGTATTAGAAATTAAGATATTGTACTATGAAGATCTTGGATAAGTTGAGATATAGAGTGGAAGACTAAATATGAATGAGAGCACAAAAAGCAATAGGAGAGTTTGTGCATGTTCTCTTACGATATTGGCTCTGTTTATTTTAGCGCTTTAGAACTTGAGCACAGTTTCGCTGTTCTAAATACTTTCCTATGGATTAAGATTGCTTAATAGAATATGTTCAAATATTTTAACATCATACTAGCAAGAGCTACAGTCATACTATTGTACTGTACACAATCAGTTGTTGTGGTTTTGTACACTAAATAAAAATTTCTGCATGTTTTATTTAATAATGGTAATATTTGCCTCTAATCACAGAATGATTTTAAACAGACGTGCCATTAAAAAAACATTAAAAAATATTCTTAATAATGTTAAATTGGCTTCCCGATTTGGTTCTGGTCAGCAACGATCTGCAAAACTCTTGAAAAGGAGAGGAAGGGATAGAATTAGGGCAGTGTAGAAAACATACATTTAAAGTTAGAGCATTAGGTTTATCCAGCGGAAGGTCAATTGTATTGGCTATGGTTATCTGCGCACTTCTGCATTGGGTCTTCTAGCTTGAGACAAGACAGCAGAGTCCAAAGAACCTTCGCTTCCGTCTTCGCACTAACGGATAAGGAGTCAAGTTTAGGAGGCTGCTATCATCTGTGATTAAAAAAAAAAGATTAGAATTCAGTTGAGCAGAAAGCATTTAATTCTGCATTGTGCAAGGCAGAGAAGGCTCTGGCGACAGACCAGGTGGATTCATTGGATGAATTTCACTTTATTTGTTTATAATGTAACTTATAGGTATTTATATGTAGTTCAACCAAAGGGCCTCAGATAAGACTGATATGGTTTATAAATGTTTTATGAATGAACTCTAGATATTTTAAACTGTTTTAACTGAATTGTGCTGGTTATGCACCGAATAAAAACTGACTGACTGACCGACCAGGTGGATTCCAGGTGCCACTCAGGAAGAGTGGGAAGCAGAGAGATCTAGTCCCCCTGACATGTGCAAACCACACTGAAATAACAGGAGTTGTGCAAGAGCCTCTACCCTCTTCAAACCACAGGAGAACTTCCCAGTGAATCGTATTCCATGTTAATTAGGGGGAGGCTGCTGGAACCAGTCCTATCCAGGAGTTTATAGGTCATGAACAAGTATGGACAGTAACCAATAAAGGTTCTTCACAAACTAGTCCTCCTCCATGAAGGAAAGCCTGGGGTCCTGAGGCGGGGTTGAGGAAGCGAGGATGACCAGGGTGGTCCTGGCTGGGTGGAGGGGTGGGCTGTCAATGAGCATGGGAAGCTGGGGCCCACCCAACCCAACACCGGCCCTAACAGCGGGTCCTGGAGGCGCCCTGGCTGCTACTTAGGGTGCTGTGCCGCCCCTCCCCTCTGTCTTTTCACTGTTGGATGGCTTGGCCCACCTTCTGGCCCTTTAGTTAGGTGTAGTGCGGCTTTGCTTTATTTACTTTCTTGTCACAGCTTGGCAGTATCAGCATGGGGCCAGATCCATTATCAGGAAAGCTGGCCTGCGTGCCCATTTTCCTGAGTGAGGGGATCCCCTTAAGGGAACTTGGCATGAGGGTCAAGTGATATGCCCAGCCCAGGGACACAGCCAGGGATTACCCTCATGCTCAGGTGGCAGGGGAGAACACCTCAGGGCATTTGCCCTTGTGGGATCCAGAGACTTGTCATCTCAAGGTGTCCAGTGGATCATCGACTGGCAAGGTGCTCAGCTGATGAACAGGATCCAGTACCCCATGCTGTGCCAAGGCATACTATAGCTGTAACCAATAAAGTTGTGGCCACTTTTATTCCACTTTACTGAAAATGGGGTTAGTATCTAGTTGAGAATAGAGGAACACTTCACCTTTGGTGCCTACCTTGCCCTCTCCCCTTGGTGCTGGGGTGGCAAACCTTTCAAAGAAATCCAATTTCTGAATCATTACAAAAACATGAAATCTTATCTGAAACTGCACCTCACATAAATTAATTGTTCTTAAGGTATTAGAAAAGTGCCCAAATAAATGGCAGATTAACAGGTGTCCTTGTAAGCATAAATACTGTAGATGACAGTTTTTAAGCCTCTGAAAGATCTTTTCCACTTTTCCAGCAGCATTTGCGGGGACAGTTTGTTGGGTGACTTGCTTCACCTCATTTCATAATTCAGGAATTCCTAGCTCTTAATTCCTTATGTTGTTTTACATTGTCAAACGCACACTGCATAAGTAACATAAGCAAAGATCAGAGTGTGCTTACATGTTTCACAGTGGGAGAGACAGTAGAGGGCAGTGATCGGAGGCAAGAACAACAGAACAAGTATAAGCAGCTGCATCCTACCTAACTCTTTCAAGTGTGGTAAGGTTAAGGCATCACAGAAACTGGATTTGTAGGAGGGATCTGAAGCAATGCTCCCTCTAAGATGTGGAGTCTTGTGAGGAGAAGAGAAGAGATTGGATTTATACCCCGCCCTTCACTACTCAAAGGAGTCTCAAAGTGGAGTTTCCCTTCCCCTCCCCACAACAGACACCCTGTGAGGTAGGTGGGGCTGAGAGAACTCTGACAGAAACTGCTCTTTTTCAAGAACAGATCTTATCAGAACTACGGCTTGCCCAAGGTCATCCAGCCAGGTGCAAGTGGAGGAGTGGGGAATCAAACCCGGTTCTCCCATATCCGCACAGTTAACCACTACACCAAACTGAGCAAAAATTCTGCTTTGTGAGATACTGGCATTACAGTTGTGAGCAAGCAATTTGGCTTCTGCATAAATTAGTTTGCTCTGAAGCCATCCTTCTTGAGTTAAGACAAAAATGTGTGAGCTGAAGGCTAAAAAACCTGTGAGCTAGCTCACACTAACTCAGCTTAGTGGGAACACTGATCTGAAGGGAAAGGAAGAGGGGCCACACTGCGGCTGCAAACTCCTGGGGGCCAGTGCCACCCCTGGCAAGATGCTCCTGGGGGGGAGTAGCAGCACACGTGTTCAGATCAAGCATCTTCTATATGATCTTTTGAATATGGAAGAGCCCAAAGATGCTGATGGTGGGCGCATAATGGCTCTTAGCTGCTCTGAAGGCAGGCTGTGTATAGCTGCAGGTGTTTTGAGAGGGAATTCCTGGTATGACAGGCAGTATGGAGAATGGGCAGAGTTGTTTTTTTAATATCCTTAGTGGAACGTTACACATTCTAAACCTTTCTGTGTCATCAAGTTTAATATATAAATAATTCATTTACTTAAACAAACTGACCCCGACTACATACATATACAAATTTCACATGCAGAAAAGAAAAGCTTACCTTGATTTTTCAATGGCAAAGGCATAGTCTCCCTGAGTTTGCTTAAAAGGTTTTTCATTTCTCTCATATCTCTGCAGAAATGAAGCACAGGACAGATCAAACAGAATATTACTTGAGTTGAGATTTAAAAAATATATTCTCTACTTTTAAAAAAAAAAATCTAATAATATTATTTTACATGTTCCAGACAGGATTTTTTTGTAATTAAAAAAAATAATAAGAACATTGAATTGAAGGCTTCTGAAAACATCTAATATATTTTAAAAAATAAATGAGACTGTATTTTCCCTAATTTTATTTGTGCATATTCCTCCTGTGCAAATAAGAAAGAGTTAAGGAGAAAAAACTGGACAGCTGCCAAGATTAATAATGTCTATTAATAAATTCACTTCCAACAATTATGTTTAAATCGCTCAGCTTTCTTTTTCAACCCAGTTTGGGCTAAACAGGTAAATACTGTGGAATATATGAACCATAACTAATTGGAACCAGTTTTTCTTACATTCGTTTTGCTCTGAGAGCTTGGTTAAACTGGGGACATTAACTATGTATTGTGCCTCACACATGGTCAACTAACAAATGGAACCATAGACAGACAACAAATGAGACTCTATCCCACATTTTTTGTGCAGATCTAAGATCTTTTTAGGAAGAAGAGAAGAAGAGATTGGATTTATACCCTGCCCTTCACTACCCAAAGGTGTCTCAGAGCGGCTTACAAAAGAAGAAAATGTAGATCAGCAAGCATTCACTGCCAGGGAGAAATCAACTTAACTAGGTCTTGGTTGGGGAAGGAGACACCACACATCTTTTCTAGGAACTTCATGTTCTTCTTTCAAGCAGTCTTCCAGGGGAGGGGGGGGGGTTTCACCCCACAGTTTTAGAACAACTGCAGTACACTAAATGTTAACGTCAGAATTTTTTTTTGGGGGGGGGTAGGTGTAGATGTCAGAGTTGCAGGTACACTTGTCAGCCAGTGAGGACAGCTCTCTCTAGAGTATAGGCTCCTTGGCAAACCTGGGTTTGTTGCTACAGGATATGTAAAGGAGCCCAAAGATTAAAAGGTAGGAGTTTCAGGAAAACGTGCAGTCTTGGGTGCCAACAATACAGATGACACTCAGCTCTATCTTGTGCTTTCAGCTGATTCCACGGAGGCTATAAAAACCCTAAACTGGTGCATGGAAGCAGTTTTGGAGTGGATGCAAGCTAATAAACTGAATCTTAATCCCAACAAGGGAGAAGTGCTACTGGTGGGTGGAAGGTCTGATTTAGGATTTAAGATGTCACCTGTTCTGGATGGGGTTGCACTCCCCTTGAAGGAACAGGTCCATAGTCTGGGGGTGCTGCTGGACTGCTGGATAAGCAGGAGGCAGCTATGGCCAGGAGTGCCTTTTACCAGCTTTGACTGGTTAGCCAGCTGGGCAGAAAAGATCTGGCCACTATGGTGCATGCCCTGGTTATGCTTAGACTAGATTACTGCAATGTGCTCTACATGGGGCTGTCCTTGAGAAGTATTTGGAAACTTCAATTGGTCTAGAATGCTGCAGCCAGGATGTTGACAGGAGTGGGTTGTAGGGACCATATCATGCCAATCTTGGCCGATCTAGAATGGCTCCCAGTTAGTTTCTGGGCACAATTCAAAGTGCTGGTCTTGACCTTTAAAGTTCTATAAGGCTTGAGACCAACATACCTGAAGGACTGCCTACTCCCTCATGAACTATCCCAACCACTATGGTAATCTCTGAAGGCCCTGGTTGAAGTTACTATGCCTTCTGAGATTAGGTGGGTGGCAACCCAGAAGAGGTCCTTCTCAGTCATGACACCAAAGCTCTGGGGACTCTGTCTCCATCAGTTGGCATCTTCCGCCAGCAGGTAAAGGATCTTTTGTTTCATTTAGCATTATATGAGTGATCCTTCCTTCCTGACCAATGTTTTAATTGCTGTTTTTATCTCTTTGTGTGTATTTTAACTCTGTTTTTAATTTGTTCTAATGATGTGTTGGTGGATTAATTTTATTAGTTTTAAAGTGCAATTTTATCATGTATGTTTTAAATTGCTTGCTGCCTTGGTGGCCCTTGGGAGACCAGAAAGGTGGGATATAAATTTGGTAATACTGAAATAAATAAATAAATAAATAAATAAATAAATAAACAAACAAACAAACAATAGCAACATCCCATTTGGGAAGTGGAGGGGGGGTAGTGTGAGACTGAATTCCATTATTCCTGTGAAGAGTGTTTGGTGCTGCTGCTTGACATCTGATGAGGAAACCACACACAAAACTAGTTACCTGTTACCAGCAACTGCACACATGCAGGAAAAAAAAGAAGAGGAGGAGGAGGAGGAGGAGGAGATTGGATTTATACCCTGCCCTCCATTTGGAGTCTCAGAGCGGCTTACAAACTCCTTTCCCTTCCCCTCCCCATAACAGAAACCCTGTGAGGTAGGTGGGGCTGAGAGAGCTCTTTCCAGAACTGCCCTTTCAGGAACAGCTCTGACAGAACTATGGCTTGCCCAAGGTCATCCAGCAGGTGTAAGTGGAGGAGTGGGGAATCAAATCCAGTTCTCCCAGATTAGAGTCCGCACCCTTAACCACTACACCAAACTGGCAGTTCTTCATCCAGTAAGCGGTTCTTCATCCAGTGTAGGGTTCACAGTTTGGAGCCCCTTTCAACATGCGCCTCATCTTCACTGAATCAAAACAATTGTTTAATGAGGGCAAATTATTAGAACAGAATAAGGCACGTACCTCTCTGTGTTTTCAATATCTGTGGAAACCTGCAATAGATGTTGCTGAATGTCTGTGGGTGAAGAAGATGTATCTTCTAAAATAGGAACTTCTGGACTCTCCTCTACTTTACTGTCTCCAGTCTTTGGAGCTGCACAAGTCTCCATCCCTTTGAAATATTCAACAAGAAGAAGATTCAATCCAATCACCAACCACTTATATATAGGCATGTTGTCTCTGGTCATCTATCCATCTGAAAATGCTTGCTGAATATCAGAGCTTTAAAAATGCAGAGCTCTTTAAAATATCTTTAAAATATTTGCTAAGAACAGCTGAATGCTGAACAATTTTT
This sequence comes from Gekko japonicus, assembly GCF_001447785.1. Classification (NCBI taxonomy): domain Eukaryota; kingdom Metazoa; phylum Chordata; class Lepidosauria; order Squamata; family Gekkonidae; genus Gekko; species Gekko japonicus. The sequence goes on from NW_015160213.1 coordinate 1,385,485, forward strand.
GCACATTTGCATTTATTTGCTTATTTTTAGCTTCTTCTAGTACAGAAGGGGCACGTGGGCAGTAAGTGAATAACTTCATACTGGTTAGTTTATGATAAATGAATGCTATATTATTATGTCAGGGGCAATATTGTAAAGTTATTAGTTTGACTACTGAGGAAGGCCAGTTGGGCCAAAACATTCTGGTCAGGGACAATATTTGTCATTTTTGGATGTCACTGTACATTATCAATTATGACTGAGGCTATTGTGAGGGCTGATATCTGTTTTTAATCTACTGTGAAATGAATACTTGCAAGTTTTGTATATTTGTTAATTTTTATTTATTTTTAATTTGATTAATGGTATTGGGCCTATACATTCATATTTTCTTAACCTTCAGGTACTTAAATCCAATGAGTGAATTATACAGACCCTATTTCCTAGAAATCTTGTTGTTCAGTCAGCCTTCTGGCTTCATGCTTTCATTTACTAACAGCAACACCCCTGGCTCACTGCTTTCTTCAGGCAATGCAGAAAAGTAACAGGCCCAGCTATCTTCCTTTAATCTTCCATTAAAATCTAAATTCAGAGTCCAAATGCCAAATGCAGATGCATACATCTCCTCCTCACCACATCTCAAGTGACACATCCCTTTCCTGTCTCTATTACTTACAGCACCTGCATGGCTTAAGATACAGGGATAAAACCAGAGCCCATTAGTTAAACTATCTCTTTCCTTCAGCACTTCTTTGGCTCTAGTTTAAACTGGAAAAACACATTGGTTTTTATGAACTTCTCATTATCCAAAACATGAACTATCAGAAGTTGTATATACTGGCATAAGAAGAATAACTGTCAGTACTGCACAAAAATGCAAAATGATAATTATGCTATGAAGTTTAATTTCTGGACTGTATGTGGCACACAGGTGTATGCATCATCGCCCTTATTTTGGAGTGTTCTTAGTGCAACCTATCTAGGTCATTTTGAATTTCCTTTTTTTTTTTTTTTTTATATATATTTTTATTGATTTTCAGTATATAACAAAAATAGCATTTCATATTTCCATTTTTTACAATATTTTTGGAGCTTTTTATCCATACATTTCTAGCCAATTGTCTAGTTTTTGCCATCTTTCCTTAAACACACTGTCCATTTTTCCCGCTAAGAACATATTTGTTTTGTCCATTTCTTTTATATCTAAGATGTTTGTGATTAATTCTTCTCTGTTTGGGATTTTTTCTGATTTCCAACGTTTTGCTATCGCAATTCTGGCGCTTGTGAGAATGTATAATATCATACGTGCGTCATTATATTTTATATTTTCAGGTAGGATATTTAATAAGTATG
>NW_015160213.1:1387188-1455667 GCF_001447785.1 Gekko japonicus
TGCTTTTTCTCTTCGTCATACCACACATAGGCATGCCAGCCCATGTGTAGGTCATGACCTTCTAATTTTAAGGTTCTACTGTCTTCTAGCAAGATCCAATCCCGAATCCAGGTCATTGCTGCCGCTCTATAATATAGTTTCCACTCTGGCAAACCCAGGCCTCCTCTTTCTTTTTTATCATGTAGTAATTTTAATCTTATACGTGCTCTCTTTGCTTGCCATATAAAGCTTCTTGTTATTTTCTCCAGTTCTTCACATATTTTGTAATTTTTTAATATAGGGATTGTTTGCGCAAGAAACAAAAATCTAGGTAGGACATTCATTTTTATAGTGGCAGATCTCCCCATCAACGAGATGTGAAGATCCTGCCATTTTTTCAGGTCTTTCTTGATTTCTTCTATTAAGGGTTTGTAATTGTTCACATATAGTTGTGCATTATCCTTTGTCAAATTTATGCCTAAATATTTAACTTTATCTGTTATTTCCATCTTGGTACTGTTTTGCAGTTTATCTATCTCTTCTTTAGAGCAATTTTTTATTAGGATTTTGGTTTTCTTCAAGTTTATTTTTAATCCTGCCAGATTTCCATATTCTTGGATTTGGTACGTTAGGTGGCGTTATAGATGTGATGGGATCTTCCAGAATGAATACCAAATCGTCAGCGAAAGCCTGTAATTTATATTGTTCACCTTTTATTTTAGTGCCTCTAATATTTGGATTCTGTCTCACCATGTCGTTTAGAGATTCCAAGCAAAAGATGAAAAGTAGAGGTGAGAGCGGGCAGCCCTGTCTGGTGCCCTTCTGAATTGGGATCTTTTGTGATAATTCTCCGTTTACAACTATTTTCGCCCATTGCTCTTTGTATATGGCCAAGAACATGTTTTCAAACTTCTCTCCGCAATCCCACGTTTTTAATTTATACTTCAGAAAGGACCAATTAACGTTATCAAAGGCTTTTTCTGCATCCAGGAATATTAGTGCAAGCTGTTTGCCTGGATTATATTCATAATATTCTAGGATGTTTATAATTGTTCTAACGTTGTTCTTTATCTGCCTTTTCGGAAGGAATCCTGATTGGTCCCGATGTATTATTTGGGTCATGACTTTTTTAAATCTTGCTGCTAGGATTGAAGCAAAGATCTTATAGTCCACATTTAAGAGTGAAATGGGTCTATAGTTTTTTATATCATCTTGTTCGGAGTTTGGTTTGTTTATTAAAGATATGATTGCCTCATTCCAAGAATTTGGTGTTTTCCCAGAGATAGCTATATCGTCTATAACTTTTTTAAAAAGCGGAACTATTTCTTCTTCCAATTTTTGCAGTATTTCTGCCGGAATGCCATCTGGTCCCGGAGCTTTCTTCCTTTTTTGTTTTTTGAATGCCTCAGTTATTTCGCACATTGTAATTTTATCATTTAAGATCTGTCTTTGTTCTTCAGTAAATCTCTTCTTGTTATGGTTTGCGAAAAAGTTTTCTAATTCTTGTTGCGTGCTTGGAACCTTTTTATACAGTTCTCTGTAGAAATTTTCTACAATTGTTATAAGTTCATGGTTTTTATATTTTAACTCCTGTTTTTCGTTTTTCAGCGCTTGGATTTCTCTTTTCTCTTTTTCCTTTCTCAGCTTATATGTGAGCCAACGCGTAGGTTTATTCGCGTTTTCGAAGAAGTAAGCTTTAGCATACTCTATTTTGGTTGCTATCTGCTGTGTCAGTAGTAAATTTATTTGGTGTTGTAGCAGTTTAATTTTGATCATTATCTCACTTATTTCCCCTTTACTTTTGGCTTTTACTTCTTCCTTTTTTAGATTTTCTGTTAGCTTTTTAAAGTTTTCCCTTTTTTGTCTTTTTTTCCATATATCTTGTGAAATAAGAAGTCCACGCAAAAATGCCTTCATCGCATCCCATATCATGCCTAGAGACATGTTTTCTGTTTGGTTTATTTTTATAAACTCTCTTATATCTTGTTTGATTTTGGATAGAAATTTATTATCCCTTAATAGTCCTGCATTCAATCTCCATTTAGAAATTTTTCGGCTCTCTTGTAAGGTCATTTTGAATTTCCATCAATGGTGCACTATAGCAGAATCTTTCAATGTTGCACGCAAATTATTTTCCCTATGGGCCAGGTTCGTTTCTTATTTAAAGTGACTGGTTTGACAATATTTCTTGAAGCTTCTATCATAATGATTTTTATGGCCATGCTTATGAACAACCCTGTGCTCTGGAGCGAATTCGCAGAACACTCAAAGTAACTCACCCCCAATACTAACTCAAACTGCCAGAGTAAAGTTCTTGGGGAGCATAAAATGGTGAGGTGCTTCCTCCAGCTTCACAAAAGCAAAACAATGTCTTCCAACAGGAAGTTCCTAAGATTCTCCTGCTTAGCACCTCTTCTAATTGAACAAAGACAGCAAAATTATTTAAATAGAGGAGACAGCTGAGTGCATAGCTGCAAAACAATGAATCCTTTCAGACAGCCAAATGCAGGTTGCAGGCTTACAATGAACACAAGGCAGCACAAGGCAAGGGATTCTGGTGTTCAGCTGTCTGTAAGCGATTTCCACTTGAAAAGCACTTGAGTGCCTCCAGGCGGTTGTTCCACATTTCCAGTGCAGCTGCCCAGTCCCTGACAAATGGTTCTGTAGTGGCTCTTAAGTGGCATCTATGTACAGATAGCCAATGTCTCATGAATTACCTGTGCTCATTACAGGATAGAGGTAACAACAAGCTATCTGGCAGAGAAAGTCTACCTGATGATTTTCTTACCTGCTGGAGGTTAGGACTTTTCACTTTGTTTTTCCCTACGTGATTAAAAAAATGAAAACAAAAGCCAACCACATTTAGGGAAGTGGGCTTTAGAATCTGGAAACAGTTTAATGTGTTTGTTTCATGGCCAACCATTTTTGGGACAGACTAGGTATCTAAGAGGGCTTATCCAGATGATCAGAAGGAAGCATACTCTAAGTATTTGAAACTTTGTGGAGTGGTTACTAGGAATAGTGGATGTGTCTGAGGGGTAGAAGAAAAGTTGGTTTTTATACCCCACTTTTCTCTACCTTAAGGAATCTCAAAGAAGTTTACAATCGCCTTCCCTTTCTCTTCCTACAACAGGCACCTTGTGAGGTAGGTGGGACTGAGAGAGTTCTGAGAGAACGGTGACTGGCCCAAATTCACCCAGCAGACTGCATGAGGAGGAGTGGGGAATCAAACCTGGTTCTGTGGATTAGAGTCCGCCACTCTCTTTCTCTTTTTGTTTTTGGTATTTTTGCATTTGTGTGTATGCGCGCGTGCCTGTGCCTGGAAGTCATGGCCATCTCTGGCGACTCCTAGTGGGGCATGGAGGACGTTCAGAGAAGTGGCTTGATAGCCTGTCTGCCTCCCGGCTCTGGTATTCTTTGGAGGTCTCCCATCTCAATACTTGCCAGGGTCGGCCCTGCTTAGCTTCTGAGATCTGACGAGATCAGGCTTGCCTGGGCTAAACAGGTCAGGGAGAGTCCACCACTCTTAACCACTACACCACACTGGCTAGGATGGGAGATAATCAGTAAAGAGACACAGACCTGTTGAGAAGGCAGAAGACAGGTTTGTGAATTTTAAAAATGGTTCTAAATAACTAAGGGTTGTTTGTTTCACCAATGGAATGGAAAAGTGCACAACCCCAAAATGGCTACTCTTGGCACATTTAGAAGACAGGTCGATTACCTGAACATTCCTCATGCTTCAGAGTTAACTGAAGAAAGTTCTCAGTTCTGTTAACATAGAAAAAATGGTAGGTTACCGGTGGAGGGGGTTGGACCTGTGAGGTCACAGGCACCATCCAATAGGTGCCCAGCAAACTTGTATAGCTACATTCTAGATGGCACACACAGTAACTGAAAGTGCCGATCTAAGGGAAGAAGTAGCTTAATGAAGAACAAGATTCATTATATATTCATAATATGGGGTGGGGGGAGTTATCATCGAAAGCAGTTGGCTCCTGGAGTAATGAGCTACCCTAGGTCCATTTATACAAACATTTAAAATTCTTTCTAAAAGTTGTGTAGCTACTTAGTCATGCCTACAAACAACAAGGGAACAAGGAAGACTCCATAGAAAATTTAAACCTTGTAGGTAAAGAGGTAAGCTTTTTTCCTGTTTTAAATGCAAATAAGGTTTATCTTAACTACTGTTACCCTTTCTTCTCGTTCTTAGCTTGTTGGAAATGAGATTATAAACTCCTCAGAGAAAGGGCCAGTTATATATAATCCCCCCCCCCCCAATGCACTGCTAAATAAAGGGCACTAGGCCCCCAAAGCTATGGCTGGGACTAGGTCTCTTTCTCAAGTCACAAACAGGTTGTTTTCAGAGAGTTAGTTTGATAAAATGGAGGCCATTTTTAGTGCAAAAATGGTACAAGAGAATGTATTTAGCACCTCTTCTACCTTTCACAACTTTTCTGTTTTAGTGTAGCCTCCGCGGCAGCATTTAATCAGACAAAAAAGCCAGGAATAAGCTATGTGCAAGTCAGTATTGCACCTAGCTGGGCCCTTTGCAAAGGACTCTGCCACATTTAAAGGTTGACAGAAGATACAGCACTACATAGAGATACTGATGCAAACAGTCATATTTTTATAACACTCCACCTTTTATTCTACAAAACAGATTCCAGACCATTATGGTTTCAGATTGGAGAGGAATCTGAAATCATAATGAAAAACATATGAAAAGATTAGAGGGAAAAAGAGGAAAATTAAAGTAAAACCACTGTTTATCCCTACACCCATCCTATCAAGGTTTTCAAGAACTGCATTAAGTTTTGGCTCATCTGAAGGTAACAAAGCAAGAATATCAGATGATATGAGAGAAGTGGGGGAAATCCTGCTAATATTAGCAGGTAACAACTGGGCTGAATTTGTTTTTCCTTTGCTTGCAAGTACTTAGTGTTTCTGGTAGGGAAGGGTAAAATCCTGCTAGCAGCAAAGATATGAAGGCCCAATGAAACACTGGAAAATTTCTCATGAAAGAACCCAATTTTTCTTGCCTACCCCCCATTTTTCCTCTTAAAAACTGGGAAATTTTGAGAAGCACTGAAAAAAATTCCTAAGGAATAGCGTTTTTTCCACCTTTGGAATGAGTGAGATGCTTTTTAAAGACAAGGTTCTACTCACTCAAAATGTACAGCATGAACAATTTTAAGAAAACCTATAGCATATACAAATATAGGCAGTTATGCCCTGCAAATCCTAAATATAGTCTCAGTGAACAAACATTTCTACGCAAACATAGGCCCTGTCCACACGAGAGGTTTTGGGCCGGGAGAGGGACGGATCGGGGCCGCAGCAAACGGGCGCGATCCCACAGCAACATCTGGGAATCGTGCTGCACCCGTGCTGCACCCGTTCCCAATCCGCCCCTCCCAGCCAAACCCCGCAGCAAAAAAGAACCACCTACCTAGGTGGTTCTTTCCGAAAGGCCGCATCACTGCCAGCCGTGGGATCGCCGGCGCGTCTTTCCGCCGGCGCATCCCTGGCCCCAGGGGATCCCGCCGTGGCGTCTCTTTTTTGGTGCGGCTTTTAAAAGCCGCACTTTGGCCAGTGTTTTCCCTGCCGTGTGGCAGGGACCATAGTTACTCAGACTGGTCAGTAAGCACAAAATCCCCTCTATCTTCCTATGTGCTATGTGCACAAAAATGACATGCAAATAATATTAAGAACTAAAACATGAAAATTAGTTCCAGCTACCACACCCATGACTTATTTCTGATACTATTTTAAAAAGGGGTTTTATTGTGGTTTTATGGTCTGAGGTCTGTTTTATGAACACGTTATGCTCCTTTTATGTTCCTGGCTTATTCTTAATGGCTCCCCCCAGGCTCCCCCCCCCCACAAATATTGATCATTTATGATGATTTTATTTATATGCCTCCTTGAGGAGGGCTCTGTGAAGGTAGCATAAAAAAGAACTCCTAAGCAAATAAAGTATTGCTCTCAGCTCAGGACAAGTTTCTCCATCCTTCTTGCAAGAAGGACATTAAGTGAGCATGAGATAACCAGAGCTCCATTTCTATAAGCAACATTGTGTTTTTGAGTTGATTCCTCTGTGTGTGTAAAGTGCCGCCAAGTCACAGCTGACTTATGGCGACCCCCCTCATGGGGTTTCCAAGGCAAGAGACGAGCAGAGGTGGTCTGCCATTGCCTGCCTCTGCATCGCGAACCTGGACTTCCTTGGTGGCCTCCCGTCCAAGTCCTAACCAGGGCCAAGCCTCATTAGATTCCGAGATCTGACAAGATCGGACTAGCCTAGGCCATCCAGTTGACTGTTACATATTGAAACACAAATTTTTTTTTGTAGAATTGCTACTATATATAAGGAATCAAAATAATAATAGCTTTCTTGGTGGTTTTCAAAAAGGAAGCAATAAGAAAATGGTAGGATCATGTCACTAGTATTAAACAAAGGGGTTTGAAATAAACACTTACTATTAATGCTTATATAATGATTTCCTATATTTTAAAAGTGCCTCATATACATTATCTCAATAATCCTGAGAACAATGTTGCATGGAATGACAGCACTGACATCACGAGGGGCTTGCCTAAGCCATCCCTAAGAGGTTCATGGCCAACATAAAATTTGAAACAGATGTCCCTTTCTAACTTGTGCTGCATTCCAGCCATTCTCATAATACTGTTCTAAAATACTTAAACGGTAGCCTATGACATGGGGAATTTTAATGCATGAAGATTATGAAAACTGAAAAACATTTTGCACAGTAAAAGCACTCTTTTGCTCGTAGAGATCTGTTATAAATAGCAACTAGGCTCTACTGATGCAAAATATGTTTTCACGTTTCCTAGTACTGTTTACCAGCACAGATTAAACAGGGAACAGATGAAAGAGCTGCTCATCCCCACTGTGTCCTCAGCAAAAAGCATGCACAGAGTCAAACTCCCAAGGCTTTGCTTTTGCTCAATTAGTGTGTGGGAGGAAGGCATCGTGCTTGCAAGAGCACATCTGTACTAAAACAGCTCAACCTCCTTCTGTAGAGGAGCTATTTTTGGTTGAGATGTTTCCACTCTGTACAACAAGCCTCGGTTTCTTCCTGTAGGTCACCTCCCTGCAGGAAAAAAAAGTCTGAACTTGGATATCTAACTGAACTGTTCAAAAGATATAAAAAGTAACAGAAAGCCCAAGGCTTTGATTCTGCAGGGCTGCTGTATTTCCATGAGGCAGGTGAAGGCAGCAAAGCGCTGAACTGAGCAGTCTGTTTCTGCTCAACACCTGCATGTACACATTTCCCCCCCCCCCCAGTGGAGGCCTGAATGTGCCATATGTATTCATGAGTGCAAACATTTACTCAGTCCTTTTGAGCTATCAGGAACACTTCCTTGAATAAGCAAGGACATAGTGATGTCTGTAAGGCTAGCTTCAGTGTACTTCTCCATGGAAAACTGGACAGTGTTGTCCTGGTAGAAGATGTAGCAGAAGAAAAATAAAGGACTGAAGAAGGCAGAGTTAAAATATCGTCTATGGCAAATGTGGGTTGAAATGGGACATGTTTTTGGTGAAATAGAATGCTCTCCTCCCCATCAGTCATATGATCTGTGGCTATCTGTAAACTTTGCAGCCACTTACCAGCCTCTCTACCATTACTGATCATCACTAATTTGTTCTTCCCTATGCTATACTGCAGTGGCTTGCAGCAGAGTGTCAGAAGATATGGACAGTCACCATGTTGCCTCTACCCTGCAGGGAATCTTCCCAACTCCTAATCCTGCACAACAGGCTACGGCATAATACTGCCTAGGAAAATGGGCAATACCCAAGATAAAAGTTTGTTAAATAAAAACAAAATCTTCTGGCACCATGCTGCAACTGAATGACCCTCCTTATCTTACTTTTACCGTACAGTCCTAGAAGACCCTCAGGAACAGCATAAGGGGAAGAATTGGAGGTCAGTAGTGGGACCTCCCCTTCCATCAGTAGAACTAACTGGCCTGATTCAACCTCCCCCCCTTTCATTGGAAGCAACTGACCCATATTCCTTGGCACATATTGAATTGCTCTCTCTACTAAAATCAGTGGGAAAGCCTAAGAATGCAAAGAGCTCTAGGTGTGCACAGGGATGGACACAGCCTGGACTGAGAAGCACAAGAATACTAGAACCCTTTCAGCTGCCTGGCTGTAGCCTAATAAAGGAAAGTTGTGTAGTAAAAAGTCCTGTTGTGCAGAAGGACAACTCAGTGAACATAACAAGATCAAGAGAATTAAAGTTTATGGTGTGTGTGAATACCTTTTCGATGAAGCTGAAGTGATCCTAGTAGGCATATGGATTTTAGCATCTCTGTTGTATACATTTCTAAGCAGCACTGCAACTGGATATATAGTCTACAGATTTCAGGATGAATCTCACCATCTTCTGGGCTGCAGCAATAATAAAACAAACAAACAAAAAACCCTGAAAATGTTATCATAGGCAACCGTGGTTCCAATTCCAGTGGACTAGCCTTGTTAGGCTGTTGCAGCAAATACAAAAAGAGGTCTTGTGGTTCATTAAAGACTTATTTGTACCATGAGTTTTCACAGGCAAGAGTAAACAATGATTTCCTTTGTGTGTACAACTGATGTATCTCATTGAAAGTGAAATAAAATGGGTTGGATCCAACAGTGCCCTTGTGCTACTGGAAGGTACTTTGCTCACACAAGGCAAGAATCCACAATCTTTGTGGATTTCCCACTTAAGTTGCAATTCCCTCTAATGCTTCCCATGCCATTACCAAAGATTCCCCAACTCTCAGATGCAGCTTTTCAGATGGCATTTGGGGGGGGGGGGGGAGCTGTTGCAGAAAACAGGCAGCAGTGGGAAATAAGTTTTTCCAGGAGTGGCGTTCCACTCAGAGTTCTGTAGATCCAATGATTTATTTTGGAACACCGGTGTACAGAATGTGCGATTCTATAGATCTTTCTGAAAGTAACTATTTTAACTACAAAGAGCTAGAAATTCTGTTATTCTGTTTCCCTCGATATGGGTGATAAGACAAGGCAAAGACAAGCAGCTCACATAATAAACTCACGCTCCCATTGCAAACATGTCCAAAGGTGGATTAAAAAGGGAAACACACGGGCCTATATATGTGAGCACCCACAAAGAGAGGGCAAGAATAAACCAAACCAAACCAAGCAAAAACCTCCAAAGGAAATTTAGAAAACTAATTAAGGGCCAAAAGTTAAAAACATCAATAGGTATAGACAAAAGTACATGTGTTTATTTCGGAAGCATATAAAAACCTTGTAGGGGCACAAATGAAGCCTCATAAAATAAAGTGACAAATGCACAAAAGAGAACAATATATGACCTGATGTGTTTCGGCCCAAAAGAGGCTTCTTCAAGAGGTCAAATAGTACAGAATACGACATGCAACAAAGTCCCTGTTATGTGAGGCCTTATGGAAAACCCTGAACTTTTTGTCTGTGAAAACACAAATTTTAAAAACGTTTGTTTCCATGATGATATTTTTGGGGGATATATACCACTTGCATCCACAACCCATTACCAATGATATACTTTAGTCACAAGCAGCTAGTTCTGTGTACAATTAATACGACATAATGTGTATATGATGACACTACACTATACAAGAGATAAATTTTTAACACTTATATCTGCATTTGCTGATACAGCCACTTTATACCGTGGCTGTGTAACGACTGTTACCAAGTCTGAATAATAAATCTTTTTGTTTGCTACAACACTCTCAGTTTCTGTTTTCAGCTTTTATTTTTGCCTGCTTCTCAAATGTCAATATGAGTGCTTAGGATGCAGCATTAGCAATTGCCTTATTTCGGCAAGTTAATAGAGAGGGCGGTGGCGATACAGTTGCAGAGCTTTCTGGATGACACTTCCATTGTAGATCCTTTCCAGTCCGGTTTTCACTCGGGCCATGGGACGGAGACAGTACTGGTCGCTCTCACGGATGACCTCCGGAGACATCTGGATCAGGGCAGGACGGCAGTGCTGCTGTTGTTAGACCTGTTGGCGGCGTTCGACACGGTTGACCATCAGCTGCTTGTCCACCGCCTTGCCGACATGGGAATTCAGGGGCTTGCCTTGCAATGGCTTGTCTCCATTCTCCAAGGTCGGGGACAAAGGGTGGCCATTGGGGAGCAGCAGTTCCGAAGGCACCCACTAGTGTGCAGTGTGCCCCAAGGGGCTGTGCTCTCCCCGATGTTATTTAACATCTATATGCGCCCCCTTGCCCAGATTGCCCGGAGGCATGGGCTGGGTTGTCACCAATATGCGGATGACACCCAACTCTATCTGATGTTGGGCAGTCAGTCTGACTCTACCCCTGAAGATCTGGACCGGGCGTTGCAGGACGTGGCTGGATGGCTTAGACTGAGTCGATTGAAATTGAATCCGACGAAGACGGAGGTCCTGTGCCTGAATCAGAGCAGTACGGGGGTAGGGATCCCACTCCCAGCCTTCGGTAGGGCGCCGCTGGTGCCAGCTCTGAGGGTCAGGAGTCTGGGAGTGCTTCCTTAACAATGGAGGCCCAGGTAGCAGTCGCTGCCAAGGCAGCCTTTTACTATCTTCTGCTAATTAGGCAGTTGGTTCCCTTCCTCGAATGCAATGATCTGGCTGCAGTGATCCATGCTATAGTCACCTCGAGGGTGGACTACTGCAATGCTCTCTACATGGGGCTGCCCTTGGTGCAACTCTGGAAGCTGCAGCTGGTGCAGAATGCGGTGGCCAGGCTGTTGATGGGTCTCCCCAGGAGGGAGCACATCCAGCCTGTGCTTAAGACTCTGCACTGGCTCCCAATAGCATTCCGGATTCGTTTCAAGGTGCTGGTTTTGACCTTTAAAGCCCTTTATGGTCAGGGACCGGCCTACCTGAGGGACCGCCTGTCCCCGTATGTTCCCCAGAGAGCACTGCGATCAGGATCCCAAAACCGCCTGGACCTCCGTGGCCCAAAGGAAGTTAGGCTGATGGCAACCAGGACGAGGGCTTTTTCGTTTGTAGCTCCGTCCTATTGGAACGAGCTTCCTGCCGAGATCAGGGCCCTGCGGGACTTGTCACAGTTCCGCAGGGGTGTGAAAACAGAACTTTTTAGGCAGGCGTTCCGCCAGGAGCGACGTCCTACCAGCAGCGCCCTGTGTGAACTCCGATCCAACACGACCTAGCGCGGTGGCACCGCTGAATGTGTCCCTAAACTGCACTTTATTTTTATCGCCATCGAATGAATGTTTTATACTGACTTGTCTGTTTTTAAATGATGTATTTTATTCTATTACTGTAAAATGTATACTGCTTATCAGTTTTTGGAAGCCACCCTGAGCCCACCTGGCGGGGAGGGCGGGGAAATAAATGAAATAAATAAATAAATAAATAAAATAAACAAATTAGCAATGCAGCTCTCTCTGTCTCTTCCTGGTATCAGGTGTATTTGCAGGGGGGGTTTTGGGAAAAAAGTGGCAGGCACTTAAATTTAATATGATAATAGGCTAGCATATCTTAATGATTTATTCTTAAAGCAGGACAGTAATTTTTTTAGAAATACCACCATTTGTTCTGCCCACTCCATGGCTGTAAATATTCCAGAAAAGTTACATATCTAATGGCCAAACACTTTAATTACTCCTTAGGGAGATTCAGGAAACAGAATGCCCATGGAAAAACTGTCTCACGTCCATCATAGGATGCTGTCTTTCTCCTCCCTTCTCCCCTTGTTTCATCTGGAAGAGGAAACAGTGTATAGAACTTGTAAAACTCTGGAAGGCTGGTTCAGTGGGGCGGGGGTCATATTTATGAGCCTTCATTAAAGAAGAATTAAATGCGTATGTAAAAAGAATAGAATTTCAGACAGCCTGAAGTCCCACCACAGACCAGGTCACACCAAGAGCTAAAGAAGAGATCACTTAGCAGAGCCACGGTGTGGCTGTTACAGGATATGAAGTAGCATTTGGACAAAGCTGGATCATTTCAATAATTAGCCCTCATGGCCACAAATATAGTCACTCATCATTTTTTAAAATCATTGTTGGGTTAAAGCTCTGTGATTTTTTTTTTTTAGGGACACAGTGCTACTTACGCTGAAATACAATTAGATTCTTGGCTACCTCCAGGGAACGAGAGCAACTAACTTGATAAATGATTTGCAACAATTGTATATCCCAGTGCTTACATTATGAGATTAAAATGATTTTTTATCCCAATCAAAATGGAAATAGTTTGAGGCCAACAGCAAATGATGCTCACTTAACCTACATGAGGGTCAAGTTACTCAACCACTTTGGGCCCTTATTTTAAATTGCTGCAAGCACATTTTATTGTGTAGCTAACAACGTGTGCATTGAACCAAGGCAAGCAAAATTTGCTGACTTGCCCAAATATTCTATGTGAATTTTCTCACAATTGCAAGGAAACAGGGGTAAGGTAAATGAATCTGTGGAGTGAATTAAACAAAGAAGGTGCACCATTGGCAATTGGAAGTCCTTACTGGAACTTCTCAAACTTTTAACGTACTGGAAAGGTTAGCTTCCACTTTAACAGAGCAACACATTCTTCATTCCAAGTGAAATCTTTCTGGACATACACAACACCACAACTTTTGATTTGAACAAAAACTTCATCCTATAAAGATGCTTATGAAAATTGTTCCAGTATTTCTAGTAGTATAACATTAACTGGATGTCAATTAAATATCAACTCTACTCTTTGCTAAATAGCAAGGTATAACTGTACCCATCCTCCTTGCTTAACACTCACATCAGTTATTAGCATGAAGAAATAAATTTTTGAGAACTGATTTTCAACTGCAGCTGTACTATATAAGATGATACGAATCACAATATTTTAACAGAAACAACAGGGGAAGATCACCAATTCACAGCTATTTTGAGAAAAATTATGAAGCAGGACAGAGATCTGTTGGCTGCCATCCTGAAAGCTGGACGGCATGCGTGGTATGCAGCTTTGTACACACAGCCACTTCCCCATTCTTGTTAATGATGTGGGAAATTCTCTGTGTGAACCATGGGAAAATAACCATATGTGCACATTTTACTCTGGACTGCAGCCATGTTGATAAAAAACGTTGTTTACATAATTTTTTGGTCAGGGCACTTCATGCTATGAGTATGATTCAGAAGTTTCTATTCCTTCTGATTCCAACAGGAGAAAATTAACTTTCACCCTGAAATTAATACTTACCAATCTAGCTTGCTTTATAAACTAGAAAACGGGCTTTACCAGTTAAGAATAGGAATTTTAGCTAGTTTGAAATTATACTGAGAAGAAGAAGAAGAGATTGGATTTATACCCTGCCCTTCACTTGGGGTTTCAGGGCGGCTTACAAACTCCTTTCCCTTCCTCTCCCCACAACAGACACCCTGTGAGGTAGGTGTGGCTGAGAGAGCTCTGAGAGAACAGCTCTTTCAAAAACGGCTCTGACAGAACTATGGCTTGCCCAAGGTCATCCAGCAGCTGCAAGTGGAGGAGTGGGGAATCAAACCCGGTTCTCCCAGATTAGAGTCCGTGCACTTAACCGGCTCACCACTACACTACAAATTGGCTCACAGATACTGCTATCATCATTCAGAACAGGAATTTTCAAAAGACAGAAAAGAAAGAAAACTTAAATCTCTCACAGAAAACAATGAGTTGTAGAAGTGTTTAAGCCCCATACAAAAGTCCAGCTCCCTGTCATAAGAAGTGCTCACAATGCCTGGGTGGGGAAGGGGAAGTTGCACCCCAGGTGGGCTCTCCCAAATCTGACAGTGGCCTCACCCCATTTGGCTGACATTGTGGCTTTGGGATGAAGGGGGCGGGAGAGACAGCCAAGTGGAGCAGAGTGGAAACCTCTGCTCTTTGGCCCACCCTGGGGCCTTGAAAAGGAGACAGCTGAAGGTGAGACGAGTAGCACCAACTGGAAGGACTCCCTTGGAGAGGAAATCTTTCCGAGATTTTAAAACAGGTACTAGGCCAGCGTGGACAAAATCTATACAAGATTCAAGGGTGTCATGAATTAGGTTATCTTCATGGTGAATTCACAATTTATATCAGCATTTGGGGAAAAACCACTAAAGTTACTAACCCACAGAACTTTTTACTAGCCCACAGGCCAAGTGAAACACTGTTTACAGATGTAGAAGAATGAGGTGGATATAAGATAGAAGAGTTCAGAGATGCTAGAATGATCTGTAGCAGTAGCTCTGGGCACACAACCTTTCTGCACATTCCATCAATGTGCAGAGAAGGACAGCAGGCACAAGCCTCAACTGCTCTGTCCACACAACTGCCAGGTTGTCTGCCCAGTGCGAATGCATGGAGGCAGGGGTCGTTTCGTAGAAAAAGAGCTAGGGGAACTCATTAGCATAACTCATTAGCATATGCCACACACCCTGACATTAGGGGCCCGGCAGTGGACCTGCAAGGCCGGCGGGAGTGCGAGGAAGCTCCGCCAAGGCCCTCCCTGGCCCCAGGCAGACAGGGGTGGGGAGAGGCGGGGAGGAAGCAACTTACCCTCCCTCTTCTCCTGCCTCCTCCTGGCTGAATGAGGGCCAGAAGCGGGGCAGCTGGAAGCAGGGGGCGGGGCTTCGTCGTGTGCCCCGCCCCCCACACCTCACCCGGGGGAACTGCGATCCCCCCCGAATCGACCTCTGCATGGAGGATGTGTCCATGGAGGAAGGGTCCATTCCTCCTTATGATTACAGATGTCTGAAAAGCAGCATCTCCAAGAACAGTGAGGAAGCAAACATGGGCACTTCCTCTGTGCTTATTATCTACACAGATAATGGCCTTTAATCAGTCAAATATAGTTCTGCCAAATGCAATAAACCATAGTTCCAGGTGACATGCAATCTGCATGTGAAGACATTCTTACAGGGCTCGCCAGATCAGTCTTTTGGTATCATGGATTTCTCAGAAAAAAATCATAGGCACAAAGGAATGGACTCTTCATAAACTGGGGGGTTTTGGTCACAACAAACCAAAGTTAACAAGCCAGGTACAAACTATAGTTTAGAATCTCAGATTAGCACCCACCAGGTGGCTAGGTAGTTTACATTCAGACATTACACTAAACCACAGTTTAATCAAACCACTTTTTCATGACATTTGAATGCAACACTACTGGTAACCGCTCCAGGCAAAATACAAGCTTTCTATTTACCCTAGTACACAGACTACACCTGCTGTCCCTGCAGTAGGTTAAGTGGTGCTCTGTCCCTTAGAGCTCACACTACCTCTTGCTGAAGTCAGTATAATGTTCTTATTAACTATGATGGACTTGCAATCTAGTCCAGCACCTGATCCTAGCATATGATACTAAAGCAACAAGAACTTCATCCATTAGCACCATTTGCAGTAACTTTCAGAATGAAAATCATATGCTACTGTCTTTAAGCATGTAAGTGCTGCTGGGAAATGTTTCATTAAAGACTGTTCCTTTTATCAATTTCTTCTTAAGAACTGCTAACATACTGTATTCAGGGGCTCTTTCTCTAAGGTTGTGGTTGCTATGGAAACTATGCTTTCAATGAACAGTGTGATCTCACTTTTTCTTCCGGTCACCACAGAGGTAATGAAGAATGGATAGGGCAATTTGTTAATAAAACGTTTATTTATTACGTTACCTATTTCTGAGAAGGATAAGCAGATTCCTCTACAAAACTGTGTTGATTTTCCTTTGGCCATACAAATAGAAAATTAGGCATGACCGATTAGAAATAACAACTGAAATGAAATTCTTTCCTCAGGAAATCAGTTCCAAGGTGAGGAAACTCTGATGCAATGCTGTCTGCCAACCTGTCCCTTCACTTGAATTCATCACATTTTTATCTGACAGCTCAGCAGGGCATACATGATTCTCCTTTCCTTCATTTTATCTTTGCAACAGCCATTTGAGATAATTTAAAGTGATAGATAATGACTGCTCTGCTTTGTGGCAGAGTGGAGACTTGAACCCAGGCCTCCTCCAGTCCTTGTTCAATTGGTTTCCACTCCTCCCCCACCCGCCCACCTTGCTACTGCCTCTGTGGTTCACAGTGGCAGGGTGCTAGTGTCTCCTGCTCCTCTCCCACCCACATGACCATCGCCTCCACAGCTCCCATGGTGGGAGCAGTTTGGTGTAGTGGTTAAGTGCTCTGGGAGAACGGGGTTTGATTCCCCACTCCTCCACTAGCACCTGCTGATGTGAATTTGGGTCAGTCACAAGCTCTGGCACAGCTGTCCTTGAAAAAGAGCAGTTTGTGTCAGAGCTCTCTCGGCCCCATCCACCTCACAGGGTGTCTGTTGTGGGGAGGGGAAGGGAAAGGAGTTTGTAAGCCAGTCTGAGACTCCAAGTGAAGGGCGGGGTATAAATCCAATCTCTTCTTCTTCCTCCTCTATCCACATACCCAGTAGCCCTCCACTACTTCCACTGTGAGGATGCCGGGCTGATGGAGATGCCTGGTGCTCTGTTCTGGGGAGATTTAAACTCCCCTCCATTAAAAAAAACAACAGGGTTTTTTTAATGAAAACCTGGGGCTTCCGTTCTCCTTTCTTTTTACATGGCCCAATCCATGGATCTGCAAATGAGGCCATGCTGAGACTTAAAATGTATTGATTCAATGCTATGGTCTTGTCTTAAGTAGCATAAGTCAAGGGAAGCCACAGACCATGATGAAAGGAATAGCAACACTTCTCTACTACAGATATCACCTTCATGGGCCTTGTGTTAGGAAATGGCTCTGCCCAAGCACACTGTTAGAGAAATGCTGAAGAAGGATTTAATATCCTTACTGAGTTTTTCATTATTGAGCATGAGATAGATTAATCTTTATTTTTAATTGGTTTTCTATATTGTTCCTTTACCTTTACTCTCATTCCTTACCCAAGATCTGTTAATCAATCCCACCCCCCTTTTGCCTTAGCAGGCTAAGTCATGGACATGGTATGGAGACTCTGGTATCTTCATTTTGGAAAAAAAAGGATTGTTTTGCTTCTGTGTTCCTCTCTGAAATTCTGAGTGTTCTGTAAACGGGGTGGCGTGAACTCTGTACAAGAGCAAGATTTACTGTCCTTCAAGTTTCTGGAACCTGCCCTCTTTGTCTGTTGTTTATTATAAAGGATGATCTTACTTTGTAGAGGTGTGCCAGCCAGTTGGGAAACCCTCTAATGAGCTGGTATCAGAATGAATTAATTCTTAAATAAAAAACCCTATCTGCTTCGCTAGCATATGAGCCTTGAAGTGAGTTCTTAATCTCCCCCAGAAAAATCTTGAGGGGAGGGAATTTAATTAGAATTAGGACATTCCCTTAACACACATATCAGGGCTGGGAAGAGGGTGATACCTTATACCTTCCTTGGCTGGGGGAAGTTGAGTGTCTGTGAAAAGAAAGCACAGTTTAGATGCTGGAAGAAACAGAGAGAAAGAGATGACAACAGACACTACGAATTGGTCAAAGCATCCTGGTGTGCACAATCCCCCTCAGTAAGGCTCTGATGTGGACTATTGGATCTGTTGCCCCGTAGGAGTGCCCTTGTTCTATACTTGTACATTTGTAAATAAAATAAATACTACAAAAAACACCCCAAGTCTCCAGTGTTCTCTCCTTCAAACGGAACCAATCCAGAGGGAACTTCCCTCCATTTGGGGAAGTAATTAATGTGTAGCAAGAGGAGGGAACACAAGGTCAAAATTATCTGACTGTATTAGTGCTTGGAAAAAGGGGAAGAGTTCTGTTTCATGGAGTCCTTTTGTTCACAGGATCCAACCTATTGTATGTGAGATAAAGTAATAGTAGTAACATCTGGATTGCCATGACTCATTTACACATGCAGGTCACACATAGATGAAAGAACCCTAAAATGATAGAAAAATGTGAAAGCCAGATCTGAGTATGCCAGGAAAGATGCATGCTGCTCAGGGCAAATCTTAGAAATGAGTCCTGGGGAAAACCAGGAAAAAAATCCCACACACATATATACTGAAGACTTCATTGTGAAAGTGCAATGCATGATTAATTGATAATCATAAAGTCAAAATTTCATGTCCAAGTCTAACTTGTACAAAAGCATTCTTAAGTCCTCCCTGGTGGTTCCACTGTCCAAATTTGTTTCTTGTCCTCTGCTTTAGAACTCCCTTTTAACACACAGAGAGAGTACAGACTGGCTTCTCTCAGCAAGGTCCTTGCACCAAGTTCAGACTTAGTCCATGATGTCAAATGAAACAAGATTTCCATTTTCTTTTTTTCAGCTGTTGGACCAAGGCCTTCCACCTGAAAAAGGAATAGCTACCAAACGTAATTTACAAAAAAACCTGGGCACTTGCCAACAGTGTTGAAAAATTAAGGAAATTACTTAATCCTTATATACACAACCATTTTTTGCAATGTTAGGAAGAAAGGGAGTACTGTGATACTTCAAAGACTAACAGATACTTGAAGCAAATCCTCAGTCAGCAAATACCAAAAGGGACACAGAAAGGGAAAACTGAACAGTGTGGTTAAAAAGTCAGAGGTACGGTCTGTGATATTTCTATGCATAGGAGTTGGCAACCTATGGCTCTAGAGCCAAATGCGACTCAGTATGAACCAAAATGTGGCTCTTTAAAAAAAAATGAAATTGTTACAAGCAGGTATAGTGAAAGTGTGGGTGGGATGCTAGAACAGGTCTAGTTTCTTTTAGTAAAATCAGTAAATTTTCTGGAAGGGGACACAAAGGGGTCAAAGAGATATGATTTGACCTACCCAATGACCATCTTCCTCAAATAGCCAGACCCCCAAATATACCTTTGCATATATTTACCTCACATTTTTATTCTGTGCTTCCACCAAGCAGTTCAAGGCTTCAGCCATTTTATCCTCTCAGCAACCATGTGAAACAGGTCAGAGAATGAGTGACTCAAGTACACCCTGTAAGCTTCACTGCTGAGTAGGGATTTGAACCCAGGTCAGGCCAATCTTAGTCTTACATGCTAAGAATTACATTGCATTGGCTTTAACATCAGGATAAACAGGCCTCATTTCGAGCCGGAGCAGGCCGGAGCGGCGCTCTGGCACAGCTCCTACAGCTCTCAGCGTCTCCACTGTCTGCTCGCCAGCTGGTCCCACCTCCTCACTTCCTGCCACCTGCACCCCGCTGGGCCCCCACAGCCTGTGCTGCAGCTGGGCTCGGGCACGCCCCCAGCAGCTGCCCTCCTGTTGCCATGGCTGGGGCGCTCCATTGCTGAATCAGATTCCCATGGGCCAGCCCCCCCCGGGTGCTGGAACGCTGTAGCTGCCCCCCTCCACCCATGCATGCACCCTTCCTCCCTTGGCCCCAGCAGAGACGTTCCATGGCGGATGGGGCTCCCAGGCGCGCAGTCCACCCTCCCGTTTCTTGACACTGCCATCACACTTCCTTAACTCTTCTCTTAGCCCAAAAATACCATCTGAACACTGCTGGGCAAAGCAAGTCCTGCTCTTTCTATGGCCATTCTGCGAGCCGTTCCTCACAAGCACTTCCGGGTGCCTGGCAGTGTGGGGATTACGGGATGCTCAGAGGCCCCAGAGGCGAATAGCTTAGTGGGAGACTGACGTGGTTCCATCGTGGATTGTTTAGAGCCGATCTCAGGATGCTGTGGTGGAAGCCGATGCATCTTGAGCTGAAGTTGGATGATATCGAGGGTGCCAGGA
Source organism: Gekko japonicus (assembly GCF_001447785.1). NCBI lineage: Eukaryota > Metazoa > Chordata > Lepidosauria > Squamata > Gekkonidae > Gekko > Gekko japonicus. Next base: position 1,406,828 of record NW_015160213.1, read on the forward strand.
AGGAGCTTGAGGTAAGAGGTGTTGTGGGTAAACGTGTATGTGTTAGAATTGCCAACAGAGGCTTAATATGTGGAAATGGGGCAAATAATGAGAAGGCAAATAATACCCTGTTAAGCTTGTACTAAAGGGGCAGGGCACTTTTTCTCAAGTCAGTTAGGAGCCCTAATGTGAGTTGTGTGGAAAGAGCACTCTCGAGCGCGTGCAAAGCGCCCAAAGAGACCAGCGTGAGTCTTTTAGCATGCAAAGAGGACTCTCTGCTAATGAACCACAGCCTCTCTGTTGCATGAACCAAATAAAACAGGAAGCTGATGCTGGAATAAATTTTGTTGGTCTTTAAGGTGCCACTTGACTCCTGTATTTCTTTGTATAGAAAAACGTTTTGCTGCTTATTCCAGGGACCTACTCAAAGAAACTTTTATTTTCCTGCTAAAGAATAATGTGTCTGCCCATCTGGCATTAATTAATGGTTTTGGCTTATATTCCACCCTCCCTGCAAACAGGTTCAGAGTGGATGACAACAAAAGTTAAAACATATCACAGATGGTTTTATCATGATGAATTGGTTCTTCTTTTACTGACCTCATCATCTGGATGACAGTCTGAAGTGGAGTTATAAGTACATTGATTTTATTCCGTGTCTCTTAAGGCCATTTGTTGAAAAACTTTGGACAACTTGACTGTATCAGAGTTTCCTCTGACACTTACTTGGACATGTTTCTTAAAGCATTTGTGGTGCTGTTCTTTTTTCCTTTTTGTTTTTTAATTTTTGTTACCCACTTAACAGGTTTTAAGTACTGAATATGTCAGGTGATATGCGAGTTGTGCAAAGAGAGCAGAGTGCCATCCTGCACACTGCTGTCTCTGCATTATTGGCTGACATGAAGCTGCATTTGACTGAGTAAGACCCTTGGTCTGTCAGGGTCTGGATTGTCTGCTCTGACTGGCAGTGGGTCTCTAGGATTTCAGGGAAAGGTATTTTGCATCACCTCCTACCTGATCCTTGTAACTGAAAGTGCCAGGGATCGAACCTGGGGCCTTCTGCATGCAAAGCAGATACTCTGCCATGGAGCTATGGCCTCTTCCCTTAAAGGGGTTCAACAAAAGACTTTTAAAATTTCCAGAGACGCTTTAAAATTTCATTTTGCCCTATGTGCAGCCCAGAAAGAACATTGGCAAGAAATGTGCACTCTGTACATGTTCATGCTCTTCTTTTTGCTGTTACTTAAAATGGTGTGGTACAGTTTCAAAAGGACAACTAACTGGGATATATAAAAGAAATGACAGGATTGCCCATAGGAAAAAAATGGGAGAGGCTTGAAGGCCCACTGGACATAATGGGAGCCAGGCATGCCAATTGACTTGCATGGGCTCCACTGAAATACATTGCAGCACAAAAAAAGTTGCAAAGAAAATGTGGAATGGTTTTTCCATTAAGGTCTTTGGGCCCAGATAGGCTACTCTGGGACTGGAATGACAGCCCCCAGAGTGAAAAGACAGTCCCTAGGGGTGGAGCCTGAGTGGTCGGTGTTGCCTTCTGACACACTTCCAGTGATGTCAGGGGGTGTGGTATATGCAAATAAGTTATGCTAATGAGTTATGCTAATGAGTTCCTGACCACTTTTTCTACGAAATGACCCCTGAGGATAAATACTGGACATAATTCACAAACTACATATCCATAACATTTCTACTTGAACACAAAATACAAAAGGTCAAACTCCTAAACCCTCTTGAAATCAATATTATGCAAATCAGCATTCAGTGTTCATTACAATCAAGCACCTCTTCCAGTGAGTAATTTCAGAAATTGATTTTTCCGATTGCTACTTCTACTACTAATGAACAATGTTAACACAAAGAAAATAATCCATATACTCAAAAACATTATTGAGAGCGCTCCAGTTTCAGGTCTACTGACCTTAGCTGGGCATAAATAGATTAGCAAACTATTAAAAAAATACTGAACAAGCCTACACCGAGTAACCAGCTTCTAAGACATTAAATTTAATCCCCATAGAGGGAGCTCTAATACTAACCATTATCTTTTCAGCACAGTATCTGGCCAAATTCAACTGACAGCCTCCAATCTAATCAATATAATAGCAAAGGACAGGATTCGGTCCTTGGAAATGAAAAATGCCTATGGAGCTATTATCAGTTTGTAAAAAGGTTCCTGCTAAAGTATACATTGCTTTATGATTAACTAATGTAACATATTATTTGTAATAGACTGTGAGTAAAACTGGAAAACCTTTTTTAATGATGTACTTGCCTGTTAGCACTGTTCCTATACAATCTGATTAATATAACTCAATGGGGGGGATTCATAACTAAAATTCTAAGCAAATATATAGCTACAATTCATATTTATACTACCTATGTATCAGACTAGATATACCAATTTACAGCTCTTGGGGAAGATCAAGCCCCAAAGTAATTTTATCTGGCTCCTGATGGCCAAAATAAATGTGAATCAAAAACAAAAATGAACAAAACCTCAACAGCAACATACTGGAAAGGCAAAAGGCCAATGTCAATCAACCTCTTGAAAGGATCTTTCAGGAAACACAATTCTTCCTAACCCATCCATACTGCCAAAGTACATATTACTCTTGAAGTTTGATAGAGTTGCCAGTTTTCTGATAGATCCTGGCCATTATGTGACAGAACTGGGTTCTTCCGGCCCTTGGTGAGTTTTGGATCTCCTTGGTTTGGGGCATATAGTGGTCCATGAGAACACAGAAATTAGTCATCTTGTATCAGATTATTTAGAATGTTATTCTGGAAGTGCCAGTATGGTACAGTGATTGCAATAGACTGAGCAGACCAACATTCAAGGTTCACAGAGAGCAATTTTGATCTAGGTCGTTCCTTACAGCCTAACCTAACTCACGTGGTAGTGAGTAAATGATGGGAGTCCCTGGTATAAGAACTCCCTCCATATCTCTTGAGCAGTGGTGGCATGGCAGTGTCTAATCCCCAACTTGCCTTCATTGAGGCCTTTGAAACACGGCAGAGATCATCACAGAATGTGGCTGTGCTGGTGGTCTGTGACAGCGCCTGAAGGACAACTAATCATTTTAGCAGGAACCTCAGATCTTTTGTCTCTTAGCCACACTGGATGTTCAGCAGAAACTCTCTAGAAGAATTTCAAAATCACTGCTCTAGAACAGGTAGATGGCTGTAATGTAGGAGATTAGATATGTTTCAGCATATACATTACACATAGAAAGGATACTTCAATGGATGGCAATTCCCTTCCCACCCCCTAATTCTAAAGACTAGTACAGGCTCTTCAGCTGCCTTCAGTGCAAGGATATCCCTGCTCAATTTAGCTGACTTTTCCTGGGACACATCCCATGCTACTTGCTGTGCAATTTTGCACCAAACAGGGAATACAAGAAATTGTTACATAGACTTGTTTTCATGGTTTGTGTCTTGTAGTGCTGTTTTGGTCCAAGGTTATACCATTATACCACACATCCAGTTAAACCAGAATATAAAAGCTTTTTCTTATGAGGGTAAGTTCAGTCCTACTGTAAATGGAGCTAGTTCACTGAAGGGATCTTGCACTTTCTTCCCCAGAAGACCCACCCCCATGCCCCCTGAAAAGCCTCTGTTAGACGTAGGAAGACTCCTAGAAACCACATGGCGCGCAGAGCACAGAAAAGCAGCTAGAAGGGGAAACAAAATTCAGCAGAGATCAACAATCTCTCTGTTTATTCTCGCATAAGCCACAGAGCTCTGGTGGTGGGATATTTATTGATATCACCTTCTGGCTATGGCCTCTGTGTCACATGACCTCAAAGTCCCCTGATCCTCAAGAGTCACTTTCTCAGGGACTGTGGAAGGCTGCAGTGGACACTGTCAAAATCCACTTGCTTCACTCACTGAAGGATCAGATCCAACACACAGTGTCTTTTTGAAAGACATCCAACCTGATTCTAAAATGAATGAAACTTCATGCTTCTTTAAGGAGATTCATGCTTACAAGACTTGAATGTCTAGACAGTCAAGAAAAGAGGCAATTTCCATGATGTTCATTTGGGATGATTTCCCCAAAACACTACCCTCAACCTTCTGTTTGTGTACACCACAAGGACACATCTGAGTATTTTAGCCATTTGCAATCTTTCACAATTGGTATCCCTGCCAAGCACAACCTAAACTGGAGAGGCTGTAATTTGGCGCCAGTCTTCAGATGGCAAAGATGAAACTGTTGAATTTCAAAGAGAAGCACAAACAGCAGGACAGCAGCAAGGGGGAAAGGTTTTTTAAAAGCCTTTAAAAAGGGCTTAATAAAACAGGAGGTGGGAGAGCTAAGATTAGCCTGCTTTTTTAAAAATAAAATTCATTAGCAGTCCCACATAGCTGCTTTGAAAATCAGCAAAACAGCACTGCAGAAGGACTGTTTAAACCTTCCCTCCTGTACCTTTCCCCTGATCTACTCCCATCATATAGCTATAGAGCCAGTTCATGCCCTAGAAAAGGTAAAGGTTTCCCTTGCTCGAAACCCAGTCGAATCTGACTTTAAGGTTGCAGTGCTCTTCTCGGTTTCCAAGCCAAAGAGCCAGCGCTGTCTGAAGACGTTTCTGTGCTCATGTGGCCGGCATGACTAAACACCGAAGCGCACAGAACGCTGTTACCTTCCCACCGAAGCAGTACCTATTTATCTACTTGCAATTTCTTGCTTTCGAACTGCTAGGTTGGCAGGAGCTGGGGCCAGAGACAGGAGCTCACTCCATCATGCGGCACTCAGGTCTTGAACTGCTGAACTACCAACCTTCCAGCCTGCAGTTCAGCGTCTTAACCACTGAGCTATCGCAGCTATTGCCACCCAAAGTGCAGCTCTTCCGGTGCCATCCTGGTTGGGTATGAGGTGCCCTGAATCCAGTGGCAGCAGCATAGCTCTGGAAGCTGACAATGGGCACAAGTCAAGCTTCTTGCCTCCTTTCACTTGTTTTGCTTCCCAAGTAACTGCTTGTGCAGTGAGCTGGCCCAATGAAGTTGCAGCCACTACTGCATGGGGAAAAGACAAGCACAGCAATGATACCAGTGACCCCCCCAGGGAGCAAAATGAAGCTTGTTGGGGGACAAGGAAGAGTGGCACAGGGGCATGTGTGTCAGGGAAATGGCACATTCTCCTCACAGTGCCACTTCCTTGTGGGACTACTAATTAGTAAAGGAAAAGAAAAGAAAGCAGGGCATCCAAAACCATGGTGCTTCTGGCGTAGCTGGTACTTCAGCCCAGTTCAAAGCTGCTTTCGGTTTTGCATGCACGAGTCTTCCATCTTAACATTCTGCTGACACAGTGGAATGACTTTTGACTAATTTAGAGAGAAGACTACATAATGAGGATCTTTGTCACTGGGCATTCTAATAACCTTTAGCCCGTGAAATTAATTATACACCAAAAATACTTTCTTGTAAGCATGCTTTACTGTAGCTGCCTTTTAAGATTCACAAGACATGAGAATCACACATTGCAGAATATGATGAGCATCTGAAAACACCTGCAGGGTGCTTATAAAAGGGAAACAAACATCCCTATAGTGGCCTATTCCTCTCAGCCCATAATCAGAGGTCACGGATGTGAAAGACTCGTTAAAAACCAAGACCAGAGCAGTGTATTGGTTTTCTTTTTCATCTCGGAAGGGAAGGGCAATCGGTGCTACAGCAATCATCTTGTATAACAAGCTCCGGAGGAACCTGGGACTGATGTGGAAAATCTAAATGGATTCTGTAATTCCGAAAGACTCCAGCTAGGGAGAGAGAAAAAAGGAACGTTAAAAGACTGACACCTTCCAAGATCAGTCCGCAGTCTTGCACCCATACAGAGCCTCAATTGACAAGTTGGCTTCTGCTTGAGTCAGTGGGAGCTTCCACTGCCAATCAAAGGTAACACACAAGGCTTAGTGAGAACTCAGCAGCATGTGGCTCTTGCACATTTGAGTCACTCGTGCCACTGATGCTCTTTTTAAACTGATTGCTAGATGTGCTGTACTATTACTTTTACATACTTCAACTGCAATGGTGCTAAAATGATAGTTATACATCTTTCTATTGTATGTCTTCTTAAGTGTCCAGGAGCAGAAAGGAAGGATTTACACTCTCTAAATGTACCACCTCCATCCCTTTGTGTCAAACTACACATTTCAATATGTTGTGTATGGGTTCCCCAACCTAACTTTGATCAGCCACTCACATGTCAGTTGTGAGCTCCCCCTTGGGAACTCCTTTTCCAAGAGCACAGGGCACCAGTTTGGATTGAACAATGGGGAGAAAGGGCTTCAACCTTTCCCCCCATGCCAATTTCCCTACCCAAAATAGGCTGAGGGGGTGGTATTTGCCTCTGGGGGGGCAGCATATGTAAGCCTATTAACCCATATGCAGCTCTCAACGAGCCTTGCTGGTATCTGACATTAATTGAAGCGTACCCTAGAACATGTTCCAGAAACTCCCACAATGTGCAAGGGTTCCATGGTTCACAAATTAGCACAGACAGGGGTCCCTTGAACTCAAAATTCTTGCTGAAAGCAATAAATCTACCCTGGAAGAACCATCTATTATTAGGTTGTTAAAACAAATTCAGTGTGGCACAAAGCAAATGCTGCCCTTGGGTTTTCCAATCTCAGCTATACAGCACAGTGGCTTGCATAGCATTTGTTCTTTTAAAGTGGTATGATAAAAAGATTTGTACTAACTTTTTCTGAAATCACTGTGACTGCAATCCAAACAAGTGGAACTTCTAAGAGACCTACTATGCATGAAGCAGAAGCATCACTTCCTGTTTTTGCCAGAGTTAAACCTACCGCAGAGGCAAGCAGTTCATCAGTTGGAAAAGCAGCTTGTCCCTCTGTTAAAGGGAACTGCTGCAACAGAGTTTCAGTTGCCCAAATGGCTCTCCTTATAGTTACTTGAAACTAAGCCTAAAGCCATTAATCAGCATGAAAATAAACCTTCTCTGACACTACTTCCTATAAATGTCACAGTTTCAAATAATGGCTGTATTAGGTCTTCTTGGTTGCAAGCATTTCAGAACCAGATGAAACCATGAAACCTATTTCTCTATAAACATTAGCAGCACACCCTGTTTTACTGCCTTGGAGCATGCCTGAGGGCAAGTTATAAGCCAGCTTTGCAAAGGGTAGCTCCTAGTTTATATAAAAAGCTTCACCCACACTTTGTAATGCCCACGTAAGAATATAACCTGCTTCAGAAGCTTTGATTAATACACAGTAAGAGAAACTTTCTTTTCCTCACTAGTATCTGACAAGAGAAATAAAACTGACATATTTATCCTATTCTAGAAAGAGGGACCCATATGCCTGCTCTTACTAGCACCAGCCCTCCACAGTCTCATGCAGAGAAAGGCCTTTACCCAACACTTGGTACAAGATCTTTTAACTGGCGAGGCCAGGGATTGAACCTGGGACTTTCTGTATGCAAACTGTGCATTTTACCACTAACTCTTGCCCCCTTCTCCACATCTGCATTGTAGTAGTTGCCCAGGAGCCAATGAATTCCGTTTGGGATTGATAACTGTTGCATATAATTTGGAATGGGTCCAGTGTCTTGAAATTAAACTGGCAGCTGTATTCAGAACGTGTAATCTGTTGCAATGATTACCTTTTAACTGCTTTAACTGTTTTTATTGTTCTGATATTTATCCTTTAACTGTTGTAATGATTGCAAGTTATTACTGTGAGCTGCCGTGAGCCTGCTTGTAGGAAGGGTGGGATATACACTGAAATAAAGAAATAATGTACAAAAACAGCCCCTTTATTCAATGTTCTTGTTGCACCTGCTAAAAAAGCAGCTGCTCATACTGATGCTCCTTGTGACATAGGACCAACTTATATATGATGGGATTTTATGTGTGCAAATGCAAATAACAGTACTTCGGCTTATGTCACAGTTTTCACTGTATTTTCCTGCCTTGTCTTCATAAGACCAGCACTTGGGTAGTTTGAGAAGGGAAGGAGAACAAAGCTGGACCAGCAAGTACATGTGCTTAGACGGCCTTGAAAGTGCCCAGATATAAAGTTTATTGTTTGTTATATTGCACACAAGGCTCTGCCCACAGAGGTCTCAGTACAGATACAGGGGACCAGTTGCCATAGCTGTGGGCAATAACACATATCTGAACAACCATCAAAATCATAACTCACTGAGAGTAATGCAGTGCTGGCAGATATCTGCTCTCAAATACACATTTCAGTACTTATGCCAGGCTCCACCTCTCTCTGAGACACAGTAAACTGAACAAAACTATTCCTAAGGTAGGTTCAAGATAACTGTCCACTCCTTTCTAAATATTTAAAGAAAGAGAATTTTGAGACTGTACATAAATTCCTGCATTTAATCTCACAGGTCATATATCGGTTCATGCAGCTGAACAGCTCTTTCTCTGGCTGTCAGCAGTAGACAGAAGACCCAGGTCCAGGGAATAGTAAATAGGTACTATTTTGTCCCTGTCACTCCATCCTGGGAAGAGCAAAAGGCAAAGAGAAGCAAGAGCATACTTGGTCTCATGATGCTAGCTGGGAATTAAAAAGCCACTGGAAGGCCCTGAAGAAAACGGCTTCCTCCAGAAACCAGACCAAAGCAGGGGGAATTAGCTACCTGGATGCAAGACTGATTCCAAACTACCTGGATGCAAGACTGATTCCAAACTACCTGGATGCAAAACTGATTCCAAGACACAACATCCAAGATTGCCCCCACCACTGGACTTGTACCAGGGCACACACTGTGGGTGAGTGTGCAGTAGAGAAATCTGCTACTTTTCTGTCACTATCCAAACACATTCAAACTCATTTTCTTTTGCTAACACAAGACACTGCCTTCACAACCTTGAACACATAACATGGAATGACAAAGTCTGAACTCTTAGTCACAAATTTCCTTGCTGGAAAATACTGCTCAACCAGAAAACAGCAGACTGGCATGGGGGGGGGGGGCGGCCGGATGCATGAAAGACCAAAGAGAATCCAAACAAATACTGTAGTATGCATGCCCTGACAACCCAGACTTTTTAAGGCATTGCTATAAAGAAAGCATCGGAAAATGTGTAGTGTAAAGAAAACAGATCACCTCTGCACTAAACTGATTGGGAGGAGGAAGCAGTGGGACAGAAGACAATAAAAACAAAATGATCTCCCTAGTACTTTGATGTTACATAAAATCATCTTAATTCCATTACGTAAAAGATAAAACTGCTTTGGGGGAGGAGTTACATATTCACTGGTCAGGTTAGGAAACCCTGCACAATTAAAAGCAAATAAACGAACTGCCTTCTGGGGATGCTCGATTTTCTCCTATATGCTCCCTATGGAGAAGGAAGTTTCCTTTTAATGCAGTGCAAAGTAATTACCTGTGCTCTTCTCTAAAGCCCAGAATTAAAAGATAAGGAGAGTGCTGGTCTCCTCGATATAAAGCCATGCTTCTGTGGACAGCTTCTATGTGGAGTGTAACAATGGAGAGCTCTCAAGGAAGAAATCATAACAGAGACACACACAACACTTATGCCTTCTGCTCGTCTAAATACATTATGAGAATAAAACAAGTATTTGGCTTACTACTGTATAAGAATTTTATGTAAGATTAAATGCCGGTTGGCAAGATTGTCAAGGGGGTACCTGGGGGTACAGAATTCCAGGGGCCTATCAGCTTGAGAGCCAGTAAAGCCGGAGTCATGCTGCATTCAATGAATTCATCCGGATATATAGGGCAGGGATCCCCAAGTCAAGTTTCAAGTCAAGTTTATTAATACAGTCAAGCGACCAGCCACTGTAGAACACTTCCAAGAGGAATAATAAAATACACAGTAAATAGATAAAATCAAATAGATATATAAAAACATTAAAACGGATACGGGAGCAATACAATTATCCCCAATACGGTGCCTGTGGTCACCATGGCACCCACCAACACCTGCCAGATGTTTTTAGAAAGTGGGCTGGGCCCCATGGGGCTTTTGCCCAGCAAGGGTTCTGACTGGGGTCGTTTTAATAGTAGCACAGCAGCAAATCTTTGTAATATTATGAACAGAGGGATTGGTTCGAGATAGCATTACCCCAGCATCTATCAAAATAGTAAAAGGATGCTTTTCCCTCTCTTTCCTTTACATTCTTGGAAACAGAATGTTAACTGGTCTTAATGGTTATAAATGTGGAACAGAAGTTAGAATTCTTCCTTCCTCCCCTCCCTCCCCTCATGCGGCCAGGGACCCATATATCTTTGGGACTGCCTTTCCCCATATGTGCCCTGCAGAGCCTTATGCTCTAACGAGCAACATCTTCTAGCTGTCCCCTGCCCGAAAGACATCCAATTAGCCTCAATCAGGGCTAGGGCCTTTTCAGCCCTGGCCCCTGCCTGGCGGAACAAGCTCCCACTTGAGATCAGGGCCCTGCGGGACTTGTTACAATTCCACAGGGCCTGTAAAATGGAGCTGTTCCACTGGGCTTTTGGTTGAGGCACCGGGCATCCGAATCCATCTTGGCCTCCCTCTGCTGACAGCGCTGGTTCTTTTAATTTAGCGAGCCAACCAGCTGCACTACTGAAATGCTCTCATCTGAGCCTGTCGTTAAGGCAAGCTCGCTCTGACTGCTGTACACCTGGTTTTAATGTTAGTTTTATTCTTAATTTCTATTTATTGTTACATTCTTATTCATTGTCATTTTAGTCATGATCTCTATGTGACTCCGTAACCTGCCCGGAGCCCGCATGCGGGGAGGGTGGGATTGACATTGAATTAATGATGATTGGTGGTGGAAAGTACTGTCTTGTCATAGCCAACTTATGGTGCCCCCATAGGGTTTCCAAGGCAAGGGACGCACAGGTGGTTTGCTATTGCCTGTCTCTGCACAGCAGCCCTGGACTTCCTTGTTAGTCTCCCATCCAAATACTAATCAGGGCAAACCCTGCTTATCTTCTGAAATCAGATGAGATCAGGCTAGCTGGGCCATCCAGGCCAGGGCTCCCCGATTTAGGGCTCTTTTTGTAGCAGGAACTCCTTTGCATATTAGGCCACACCCCCTAATGTAGCCAATCCTCCAAGAGCTTACAGAGCTCTTCTTACAGGAGCTACTGTAAGCTCTTGGAGGATTGGCTACATTAGGGGTGTGTCACTTAATATGCAAATGAGTACCTGCTACAAAAAGAGCCCATTATTATCATTGTTATTATTATTTATCCCGTTGTAAATGCTACTTTGCTATTGTAGGCATTAAGGTTCATGTCATATGAGAAATTACATAAACTTTTTTAAAAATGTCAGCAAAATAAATTTAAACGATCCCAGTACTTTTCTTCCAGCACCACTATATAACACAGTTTGCCCCTGCTTTTGTGCTGGATAACTTACTAAGGATTTATTGTGTCAAAGTTTTGGTGAACTTGAGCCCACTTCATCAGACGTCAGAAACATATCCTAGACTGGTAGACATATACATGTATGTATAAATATAATAGCCCAATCTCATCAGATCTCAGAAACTAAGCAGGTTCAGCCCTGGTCAGTATTTGGATGGGAGATCACCAAAGAACAGCAGGGCCGTGACACGTGGTCATCAAAAGTTAGCCTGTGACTGGATGACAAAATAAATAAAATTACAAAATTAAACACATGGCTATAGAGAGAAATACTAAGAGGCACCGTCTGTGCCCCAGGCAAACTGTGTAAATGAAGAGGGCATTTTTGGCAGGAACAGCTTGGCTGGAAGGAGGGAAGGAAAGCTCCTCCTCCTCCTTTTACACAATTATAAACACTTATAGATATTATGATTTTTACTCCCGAAATAGTTAATGGAAGTTTGAATACTGAATAAGTAATTGTACCTCCTGCCAAGAGTTGAAACACTATCCAATGAAGCAACAGTAAGTGCAATCATCCTTTTTGGTGAACTGTAAGCAAAATCAGAGTTATAATAAACATAATATCTTGCCCCTTCCCCCCCAATTGGAACCCAAAGCAACTTCCATTGTTTTCCTTTCCTCCACCTTATCCTCACAACAACCCTGTGAGGCAGATTTATTTAAGAGTGTGTGACTGTTCCAAGGTTACCCAGCAACCTTCCATGGGAGACTAGGGGTCTGAGTATTAGAGACACATATCGGGTTGCTTAAAAGCTCTCTTATGACATGTCACTGAAATAACCTGGTCCAGGATGTTCCAATTCCCTTCATTTTTGGCACTGCAACCTCTTGTCTCCACTCTGACTTTTAGTGGCCCATTTTCAAACACCTAGCATTATTTTCTGATGAGTTACGCCTGCCACAGTGAATCTTAGCTTCCACTGCACATAACATGGCCGGGGGGGGGGGGTCTGGAGATTCCCTTCCTTCTGGGCACTGGAATTCCTACAATTATTCTGGAACTGGTGGCCAATTTTAAAACACTGAGCTTTATTTTCAGACCTACCATGGACAGATTCAGGCTAACAGCAAGCTAGGTGATTTGTTTTGTTACGATATTTGATTTGGATCAGGGACAGATTGCGGGGGAGGGGGGAGATGGAATATTTATCTTAGGGCCCATGGTGGCACTCGGCAACCCTGCCTGCTGGGAGAAGGGAAAGATCCACATCCACAAGCATCTTCTGTGGACAGGATAAAATGGAGAAGGGAGAACCATGTATGCTGCTCTCAGTTCACTGTCACAGGAAGTGGTGGTGGCTATGAGCACAGACAGCTTCAAGAGAGGATTAGATAAGCATATGGAGCAGAGGTCCATTAGTAGCTATTAGACACAAGGAATAGATGGAAGACTCTGTCTGGGGCAGTGGTGCTCTGTATTCTTGGTGCTTGGGGAGCAATACTGGGAGGGCTTCTGGAATTCTGGCCCCACTGTTGGACCTTCTGCTGGCACCTGGGTTTTGACCACTGTGTGACAGAGTGCTGGACTGGATGGGCCATTGGCCTGATCCAACATGGCTTCTCTTATGTTCTTATGGAGAAACAGAAAACGGAACAGATAGTCTCTACCGAGTTTGCAGAGGAGAAACACTGAATGTGTTGCTAACAAAGGGAAGAACTTCCAGTTTCTTTTTAAAAAGGAGCAATTTAGATACAAGAATATTTCATACAAAGACTTACAAAGGTTTCAGTATAAATATTTATAAAGATGTCATTGTACTCCTGAAACTGTCAAATTCCCAAAATAAAAAAAAATGAAGAAATGTTGAAATCCATACCAGCATTAGGCATAAAATAAGCTGGGCTTAGTTATTTATTCTTGTAGGGATACTTATTTTTAAACTTATTTTATTACCTCCGCTGGAATTTAATGAACTGAAAGTATGGGACATACATTCTCCAAATGAATAAAACAAAACATCCTTAGTTCCAATACCTATAAAATGAATTCTAATATTCTCTCATTGAGCAGTGTTCCATAGTTATTCAGCAAAAAATGCTTATTACTGAGTGACTGAGGATGAAATATGGATTGTTACTATAAGATAAAGATGCCTTAAAAGACATGGGCTGTCAGCCAAAAACCACTTATTCTGAAACACTCCCATTAACTTCAACAGACCTATACTGGAATAAGTGGTTTGTGGACTGCAGCCAAAATCTAGTGCTTTCCATTTGGACCCCTTTTTAAACTCTTAAGTAGCTACATTCATGAATGTGTCTATCTCAGACCATGAGCTGCTAGAAATTAAGAGTAAAATAATATTACTTTGCAATATGTCAGGCCTGCACAACTCATGATCCATCAATCATGGATTCACCAGATACGTACTGAAGCCTGCTAGGTGCTTTGGCACTTAATCTTTTTTGTTGCCATCTTCCTCCAGCAGTTCTTGTAATGTAATTTGGAATGGTAAGACTGGAATGTATTTCTCTGGTCTGGTGACAGAGGAGACATAACACTGCACAACCAAGCACCCCACCTTAAAGAAAAGGATGCTGTTAGTTACCTCCATGCTTGTTCATTTACACATCAGTCTCCAATTCTGATATATTTATTTGCGTCACTATGTTTTCCCCTAGGCATTAAATCCAAACAAATGGTGACCATATAAACGAAGTTTGTTATTCCTGTTTGGTCCTTGCATCTGTTAAACATCTTCATTATGTGGTATGCTAATTTGCTGCTCACCTTCTACCTATATGCATGGACTGATAACTTCCATTTCGATATATCTGAAGAAGTGTGTGCACACAAAAGCTTATACCTTGAATAAAACTTTGTGGGTCTTAAAGTTGCCACTGGACTCAAATTTTGTTCTGTTTAATAGAAATACACTAATGGCTAGAGCTTAATGTTATGAGATATTTGGGTGTCACCATAGGGTTGCCAGCCCCCCCCCCCCCCTGCCACTGGCAGGGGACGGGAGGCTAAGGTTGCTCGATTCAGGTTGAGAAACTCCTAGAGATTTGGTGATGGAGCCTGGGGAGGACAGGAATTTCAGTGGGGTACAATGGCACAGAGTCCACCCTCCAAAGCTGCAATTTTCTCCAGGGGAACTGATTTTTGCTGTCTGGAGGTGTGCTGTAAGTCCAGGGGACCCCCAGGTCCCATCTGGAGGCTGGCATCCCTATGACCCCATCGACCTTGGTCCTTAACATCTAGTAATACAAACATGTGATTTCACTTTATTTCATTACACTTTTTGCCACCTATATTCCAACTTACTGGCTGCCATTTGTGGGAGCAGGGAAACATACAGCGTGATAAGGTCATGCCATGTATTCTGTAACCCTGACAGTATTTTTTTTTATTAAAATGATTTATTCCCTTCTCCTAAAGAGGAGAGATATTTCGCTTAAAATTAGAAAAAAAGGAAGGGTATACAGAGGGATAAAGAAAAGATTGAGTGGTGTTAATGTATTAGTATATTACTCTTTTATTATTAAAAGTTAATAGTCCATCGTTTCTTCTACCGCCAGACATTCTTCTTTTCTTCTATTTCTGTTAAATATGGCAATTAGTATATTAGTAATGTCCTTCTGGGATTAGTTTCTCTTCCAAAGTGTGATCTGAAAAAAAGAAAGAAAAAATAAAGCCTTTAAACTTTGGGGTCCTTTCCTTTCTTGTCTCTCAGGTTATATTTCAGTCCCGTCGCTGCTCCGCCTTCCTCGTCCTTCACCTCTCCCTCCAAGCTGCTGTCTTCCACGCTTAATGTTGACATCCACTTGGCCAATTCTGCTCCTTCTTCTTTACTGGCGTGTCTTTTCAAAAATTCTTGAGCCTTGAAGATAGAGTCTATTTTTTCTCTTTTGTCTTTAAACTTGAAAACCAGTCCTTCGGGCACCAGCCATTTATAACTCGTTTGGTGTTTTTGTAAGAAGATGGTCAAACCCTTATATTCCTTTCTTTTCATTCTGATTTCAAATGGAACATCTTTCAGGATTCTGATCAGTTGATCTCCAATTTTCAGTGGTGACGCTGATGTAACCTTTAAAATCTGGTCCCTGAGACGTTGTTTTGTAAATTTCACAACCACTTCTGCTGGCAACTTATGTACCCCTGACAGTATTGAGAGACAGTGAGAAGGAGGTGCAGATGATGTTTTCAGTAGTACCCAAGAACCTGCTATAACATCTAATTAAACAAAAAAACACTTCAATAGTATCAGGATGAAAAAGGGTCAGATCAATTGGGCAGAGGCTGAGTACCTTGAGCCTCAAAGTACAGGAACATAGGGTTGGAATACTCAGGTAGGAGGGCAGTCCAATACATTAAATACAAATGTCACATTAATGGAGTCAAATGTGCACCTCATTTGCCATTCCTCCTATCATGTATTTGATCTGTTCTTTTCAATCAGCAGATGCACCCTTTCTCTGTCTCTCAATTTAGAACCAAGTTCAAAGGCATATAACAGAACTCTTTACTCCAGTCTAGTAACCATGTGTTTCCTTCTTAACTAAAATGTCCTTTGTAAGCAGGAGAGCGGCCAGACCCGTCTCCTACAGTTAAGAGCTACTGTACTCAGCTATGGGCGACCATAGCTGCATCCGTGAGCCATTGCTCTAGTCTTTCACACCCTGTTAAATTCTTTTGAAAACTATACTCCTAACTCTAACTCTGTGAAGATGCAAATGAAACAAATCCCTTAATGTTTACTTTTTACAAGTACTACCTCTGCAAATGGTCCCAGTCTGATTGTAAGAAATGTAAGAGATTAATGCATCCAAAATATTATGCAACTGCTATCTTTTGGATTCTATTGAGCATTCACCGCAGTGTCTTCAAGCTAACAAACATTAGCCCTCTGTCTGAGCATGCTGCCAATTAAAATGTTTTCGTAGCAGAAAAAACTCTGTGTTAATTGAAGCCGTGGTCTATTAAAAAAAACAAACACCTCAAGCTCAGCTACTCAACAGGCTCAGGCTTTCCAATTCCCATCTGTAAAGAGAGCTGGTCTCCAGAACTGTATTTTCATGTCCTTGCCTGAGGGAGGCACAAAACAGAAATGCTGTTGTTTCTGTTTAAAGCAGAAATTCTCTAAACTTCAGACACCTGCAGTCACTCCACCTCCTAACCTAACTGACTCAAAGTAAAATTCACCTTCTGTTAAAATTCTTGTGAAAAGTAATCTTCTGTTAACTTTGACCTATGAAAAATGGATACATAAACCAGCTTTAAGGGATTGTATTTCCAGAATGCCGGCCCATAGCACTGGTATAATACAAACGTTCTGAGAAATACTGAACAGCTTTTAAGGTGGACTATAGACTTTAAGCTCACACACCCACACACCCTGCTTCACAGGATGATACTGGGAATGATACATCCCACTTGCCTCTTCAGGAATAATATTATCATAAAATTGACAACTTTGCATGTCCTATTTAGGAACAGTGATAATAAAAATGTACCACTTAGCGGTTAATTATGTCTTTCCTCCACAGCTTGAAATGTGTTTCAAAGTATTAAGTAATTCTCACAATACCTCTGGGTGGGATGCAAGTATTATTACATTTTAATAGACAATTACTTGTAATAGATAGACAGTCTGAGGCAGAAATTGAGAGAACTGTATTCTTTAATGCTTTTAAGGTTCAAACCTTCAAAATATTTAAGGTACTTGAAACACTGAAGTTTAGATTATGGAATACCCATGGTTAAGGAGAGTACATTTCAGCAAAGCCCACAAAACAAACCCAAAAGCTACAGGTCTGACAGTTTGACACAATTTTGCTACACTATTGTTCTAAGGGAACAGAATTATCTTGCCAGTATGATGCTGGCTTAGTCATCAGAAACCAACCAACCTTCTCTCTAAGCAGAACAGGAGGTTCGGTTAGGCCTCCTTCACAAAGACTGCAGCCCTGTAGGAGCAGCTTCTTTGTGTGGGCTGCTCAAGTCTTGGTGCAAAGCCAGTCAGTACATCAGGATTTTCCGTCTGTCACACTCATCGACAATACAAAAGACTTGAGGTTCAGGTTGCACGAGCAGACACAAATCCCACTCACTACAGGTATGTCAAATTGAGCCTCAAGTGTTCTTGAGCAACAGCTGATACAGGGGGTGTTTTCGATTCATTCAGGCCAAGTCTTTTGATGGATAGTAATGAGGTTCACAAACCAAACAGTTAGACTGTAACTATGGAGATGTGGCCACCAAGTTCTACCTCAGCCACAGATTCACTATGTGCTATTGTTAGATCTCAGCCTCACTTCCTACATCTGAACTTTAGGAACAAGGTGGAGAATAAATATAAGTACACTAAATCAGCAATTGCTAATTTTTTTTATCTTAGGAAGGAAGGTCTCTCACACACACTCTAGCCCAACTGGCTGCTGGCTTGACTTGGCTCCAGACAATTCATTTCAAGGCAGTGTGGTCCAGGAAGATCTCCCTCATACCCCACTAACCTAGGGTGAAGAACTGGGCAGGCTCCACTCCCAGAAATCTAGACTGGGGCTGCATGTAAACCATAAACCAGTAGATTGCCAACACTAGATTAATCTGGAATAATAAAATTATCTTGATGTAGAACAAATTTTTGACAAATGGTCAGTGAGGCTAAAAAATTGCAAGACAGGCCTCGCATAGCCTTGCTAATAAGCATTATCAGGACGCCACCCAAACACCCCTTGCTCTAGTCGACCCCCATTACCTTCTGCCCCTCTCCTAATTCTCTATGTGAACTCCTGCATCCTCTCTCAGGCTGAAGTCTGAGAGAAAGTAAGCTAATGCAAAGCAGCCATAGCACTTCACTGTTATGCTGCAGACCTACGTCAGCTTCAGACTCCCTGCCTGCAATGGTAAGGTTAGGTTGGCAGGCAGAATCATTTGTCACTTGACTGCCTGCCCAGAGGCAATTGTGACTTGCCCTAGGCAAGTGCATGGCTGTGTATTTAAAGAGAGCAAAACAAGCACTCTCTCTTAATGAGAACAACAGATGTATATTGCTGACCATTAGCTATGTTTTCACTGTGAAAATAATTCAAACATATGAATGCAACATCTAATCGTCATTTTGAGAAAGTTGTAAATTTTCTTATTTTATTATTCTTACTGTTTTTTGGAAGTGTTTATGGCCCCTTTCCCAGTGCCTGCTAGCAGACAATATTATTTGGCACTGGTCAACTGATCTCCAGGTGACAGATCAGTTCACCTGGAGAAAATGGCTGCTTTGAACAGTAGACTGTATGGCATTATACCCCACTGAAATCCCTCCCCTCCCAAACCCAACCATCCTCAGGCTCCACCACCAAAATCTCCAGGTATTTGTCATCCCAGAGCCGGCAACCCTATATTCTCCCCACACTAAGTGTTCTCCTGAATGGGTGAGAACCAGAGCAGAGGGGTTGTGGACTGAAGGGGAATATTCCTGGCAGAGATTTCTAAAATCAAACATGACCCCCTTTCTGGGTTGCCAACTCCAGGTTGCAAAGTACCTGCAGATTTGGGGAGAGGGGATCCTGTGTAGTTCAGAAACGCTCAGTAGGGTATTAAAAAAAACTCCAAAAAACCCACCATTTCCTTCAGGGAAACTGACCTGTCACCTGGAGACAGGATGTAATTCAGGAGATCACCTGGCCCCACCTGGAGGTTAGCAACTCTACCACACTAACTTCCCCCCTCCTCTTACCACGGTTTCCCAGCACTAACGTTCCATGAGGCACAAGGAAGAACAGGGCTCCCTACAACCCGGACAAGAACGCCCTGCCCCTTCCACGGCACATCCCAGGAAACCACCCCGTTAAAGGGGCAGCAGCAGTATGTTTCCCACGCCAGGCTGCTGACACAGACAGAACCACCCCAGCGCCTCACCTTGCTGGCTTCTCCCTTACATGAACCCGGTGCCGCCGGTCACCAGGATCCGCTTCCCGAAGCCCGGCAGCAGCGCTTCAGCTCCTATCGTCCATGAGACGGCAGTGCCTTCCCCTCCCGCGTATCACTTCCAAGGCAGCTGCCACTGCCCACTTCTGCCCTCAGCCCAGCCTGCCTGCTTGCCAGTCACTCCCACCCACCTCCAAAGCAACTCTGTGCTGGGGCAATGGCTCGTGTGCCCACAGAGGGGGCTCTGAGTGCCGCCTCTGGCAAGGATCCGCTTCCCGAAGCCCGGCAGCAGCGCTTCAGCTCCTATCGTCCATGAGACGGCAGTGCCTTCCCCTCCCGCGTATCACTTCCAAGGCAGCTGCCACTGCCCACTTCTGCCCTCAGCCCAGCCTGCCTGCTTGCCAGTCACTCCCACCCACCTCCAAAGCAACTCTGTGCTGGGGCAATGGCTCGTGTGCCCACAGAGAGGGCTCTGAGTGCCGCCTCTGGCATCCGTGCCATAGATTCGCCACCACTGCTCTAGGGCATCTGCCTGCTAATGGTTTTCTCCCCACTAAAAAAAGAAGATATTTTATCTCCACAGTGGAATGCTCAGGAAAGGCAATCTCCACCCTGACACGACCC
This sequence comes from Gekko japonicus, assembly GCF_001447785.1. Taxonomy (NCBI): domain Eukaryota; kingdom Metazoa; phylum Chordata; class Lepidosauria; order Squamata; family Gekkonidae; genus Gekko; species Gekko japonicus. The sequence goes on from NW_015160213.1 coordinate 1,426,701, forward strand.
CTGCATAAAGATGTAAATTTCCAGAAATTTTGAAGCTCAGGAAAAAAACCAGGTTTTTTTTTTGGGGGGGGGATGGAAATTTTCAGAAAAATTGAAAAAATGCCACATTAGCACTTCTTTTTTTCTTTTCCAGATTGAAAGTCATTCTGTTACTTTAGGAACATAAAATATGACTATGGACAATTTTACTTGGCATGAAATTATCACAACTAGCATATTAAAAATATACTGTATCCAAACAATTATTGGGGGGGGGAGTATAGAACCAGATTAGCAGTAATTAAATTATTATTTACACAAAGGTTATAAAGATAAACTAATGTAGCTAAATGATTCTGTTTTCTGGAATCAGAGAAATGAAAACTCTTACCTTTTTAAATTAAGTTTATACTTTCAGGTCCCTTTTGTTGCTCTGTATTTTCTTTCAATGCTTTGAGGCCTAGTGAAGCCTGAGTGCCAGTATACCCACCCACATGCAAAAACAAAACTGAAACCTTTTTCTTTTCTTGTGACAATAGCACCTCCTAAAAGAAGAAATGCATCTTGTTCTTGCATTGGAGAGTTCAGTTTGTAACCTAGGACTTGCTTGTCCTCAGTGCACAGAAAATAGATCAATCTAATACCATATATATATATTAGAAATGATTTGGAAAATATTTGAACATCTTGTCTTAAAATATTTTATTTATCACATTAAAATAAAACATTCCATAATCATTAATTTAATTTTATTTTTTTCAATTTTTCAGAAAAAAACAAAAAAGGCTTCTGGGGGGGAAAGCCCCCCCCCCCGAATTTTTCCAGTTTTTTTCCAGGCCTTCACATCTCTACCCCTGCACACCTGACTATGCTCTTCCTGGTCTATTCACCCTAATTAATGGACTATTCACACAACTTGGTAGTTTTTCTCTCCCACAATCAAGACTGGCCAGTGAAACACTAACACCTTTATTCCTGTTAACAGCTGCAACAGGACAACATTAACAGTTTCCACCTACACTGGACCAGCCAGTTTAGTTACACACACATGCAAAATATCACAAGGTTCCCCATGTTCTTTGTCCATTCCTGGGAACACTATTCAGCAATTCCCATATTGTTTTACTTCCAGCCAATCCCATCAGAATATTGTTTTAGGAGGGCAGTCTCATCAGCATGCCCTCAGGTAGCATTTTGGCCTATAACTGGACATGCTCAGCCCCATTTTTGTGCATGTGTTTTTCTGGATCTAAAATGCACACCCAAGATGCTGGACGTCTTGCTCTTCTCTGTGGATTGCTGCTCTTCAGAACAGGCAGCTATCACCCTCCCATTTCCCTCTCCCTTGTGCTTGCTTTCCAGTGTGTACTTATTTCTGTATGTGTGCATTATTTTATTATTTCCTCTTTCAATAAAGCAACCTTTTCTTGGTTAAGCAACTGCCTGGTTCTTTTCTGGGAGTTTCTAATAGGGAAAGCTCCCCGTAAATGCTGCTAGCCACTGTCTCGCTAGTTGCCCCCCTCTCGCTTGCCACTGTCTCCTTCGCTAATTTTCGCTAATTTTCCCCAACAAAAACAGGAGACAGTCCCTTTTGGGCAATACATAGCATTTGGGGTAACAGGACCTCAGCAGGGTAGAATGTCACAGAGTCCACCCTCCAAACCAGCCATTTTCTCCAGGAAAACTGATCTTGGTCATCGGGGGATCAATTGTAATAGTGGGAGATCTACAGCTGGTACCTGGAGGCTGGCCATCTTATGCCCACTTACTCTGTGTAGTGCACCTTGATTTCCTCCCTCATAGAGAAAGGAAAGCCAAGCCTCCCTTCCCTCAGTTGGCTGAGGGCCTCCCCCTTCTTCTCTGGGGAGGGAGAGGGAAGGAAAGAGCCAGAGAGAGAGAGCGATTTCGCACTAGAGTTGTCTCGCGGCACAGCCGCCGTTTGCCCCGACACAAACAAGTTAATTTCACACCCGAGGCTGCGGGGCTGCATCTTGACTCGCGGCTTCGCCCAATTTCCTCCGCAGTTTCGTGGTCCTGGTTTTTGAGGATCACGAAACTGCGGAGGAAATCGTGCGAAGCCGCGGGTCAAATGCAGCCCTGCAGCCTCGGGTGTGAAATTAACATGTTTGTGTCGGGGCAAACGGGGCTGCGCCGCAAGGCAGCTCTAGTGCGAAATCGCCCAGAGACAGACAGACAGACAGACAGATGGACACCTGTGGCACTTTTAAGACCAACATTTTATTCCAGATAAAAGCTTCTGTGTGTATGCACACTTCTTCAGAGGAAGGGAGAGGGGAGTGAAGGAAAGTGAGATGGAGTCCCATGGCACTTGGAGAGATCCCCCTTTCCAGTTCTGGGAGGAAGGAAGCCTAACAGCAGAGCTTGCATTCTTTATTAGGGAAAAAAAGTCCAGTAGCACCCTAATGACTAACAAAATTAGCAGCATGGTAGAAGCTTTCATGAGTCACTGCTCTCTTCTTCAGATACAGCTAGAATGAGAGTCCATCTGTTTTATATCTTGGAAAGTGAAGAGATTTCAAATGCCAAAAGACAATAACTGGAATTGGTAACGAGAGAAGAAAGCTAGGTCTCAATTCAGACCAGGAGGATGCATTGTCTTGAGCTTCATTATCAGTTGCAATTCAGCAGTCTCGCTAATCTCCCTTTGAAATTCCTTTGTAAGAGAACTGCTACTCTTAGGTCAGCAACTGAATGTCCTGGAAGGTTAAAATGTCCCCCCACTGGTTTTTTAATGTTGTGGTTTCTAATAGCAGTAGAAAGAGTAAGAGTACAGTAGTACCTTAAAGACCAACAAAAATCATGGTAGGGTATGTGCTTTCATGAGTCACTGCTCACTTTTTCAGACTTATTTCCATTTATTCTTTGCATCCTCCAGGACTGAATCCTCCTGTACCAAACTGAGACTAAGGTTTCCTGTTTCATTAGCAATGCTGATTTCTTCATGCCTACTACCCCTCTTCATATCACAACTAATCCAATTACGCTGGCTATTGCCATTTGGCATCTGAAATCATCTTTATAAAGTTTGTATCTCCGGTATGGCACACATGGCCTGGCCCGACAAAGTGACATTCATGTCAGGCCCAGCCCTTGTAACAAAATAGTTAGGACTATAATAATAACTGCTGATATGTAGTATCAAATACATTTACTGCCCTGGACTTTGCCATCTCTTTTCCCTGCTCTTTGTGAGTAGAACAGTGCTGTTCCAAGGAAGTTAATTTTAAATTCACAAAGAGATTTAAGGTACTGCTCCAAGAAAATTAGATTCAAGACCAGTAGCACTTTATAGGCTGACAAGATATTCAGGGTATCAGCTTTCAAAAGGCAAAGCTCCCTTTGTTAGACATGAGTAGGAATGGAGGGCTCTGAGTAGATGGTTTTCATTAAAAACAAAAGGTTTTGAGCCTAATGCAGAATGAGATGAGAATAATCTGAGACGAACCAGATTACGAAAGAACAGAAGCACAATACGTTTTGAAGGTTAACATTACAGATGTGCATACCAAAATTCCCAAAACAAAGTATACTAGAAAAAAAATCCTTTTTGGATCATTCTGTGTATTTATGGAACTCTGTAAGGATTGCTCTGTATGGTGCATACGCTCATTTCACTTTTGTTTCCAAACCACAAGTTTTAACAGGTTTGTTAGAGGCAGTTAGACAAAACAAGTGCATATGCTATGAAACAACACCTCTTAAAACATGTTTAATTGTTTTGAAAACTAGTCTCTGCCTCTAGCCTCTATGCTCCGGAAGCCATCTTTCTTAAGCCTCCAGTGATAACAGACTAGTCTGTATTGGAAGCACTACAAAATCATGTGCAGCCTACATGAAGAATTCAACCATTCTAGTGCCCTGACTTGGATGGCCCCGACTAGCCCGATCCTGTAGATCTCAGAAGTTAAGCAGCATTGCCCCTGGTCAGAATTTGTATGGGAGACATCCAAGGAAGGCCAGGACTGCTATACAGAGGCAGGCAATGGCAAACCACCCCTGAACGTTTCTTGTCTTGAAAACCCCACAGGGCAGCCATAAGTCTGCTGTGATTTGACAGCACTTTTCACCCCCAGTGCACCATGGCACTCTGTTTCCTTTTCCTTTTCTTTTTTTGTAGGGGTGTCTCATATTGTGTCCCACCTCCCCCATAGCAATACTGCAATACTGTGAAAGAAATGCTGGCTGTTAAGACCAATTCCTTTCCTCGCAATTCCCCAAAACCCATTTGTTGCCATCTCTTGTTTGGTAATTAAAAAGGTAAAGGTTCCCTTGCTCGAAAGCCAGTCAAGTCCGACTCTAGGGTTGCGGTGCTCATCTCCGTTTCAAAGCCGAAGAGCCAGCGCTGTCCGAAGACGTTTCTGTGGTCATGTGGCCGGCATGACTAAGCACCAAGGGGCACGGAACGCTGTTACCTTCCCACCGAAGTGGTACCTATTTATCTACTTGCAATTTCTTGCTTTCAAACTGCTAGGTTGGCAGGAGCTGGAACTAGAGACAGGAGCTCACTCCATCATGCGGCACACTCGGGTCTCGAACTGCTGAACTACTGACCTTCCACAGCCTGCAGTTCAGTGTCTTAACCACTTGAGCAATTAAGCAAGTCTTATTTTGGTAAAACAACCTTGAAGATGGGATGCACAGCCTTTTTTTAGACAGCAATTTCAACTGTTATTAAGATTCAGCTTATGCTTATCTCAAGAGAGTATTTTTGCCCTTCCCCACGCACCTCTAAATCAAGCAAAGTGCCTGTGAGATGTGGACAGAGAGAGGGGATAGGCTCTCTGACATGTTCCAAGCAAATCTATAAAAAGGAGGCCCCAGTGATCTTCACCTTCACATCTCCCAAATTCCAAACAGACCCCCCCCGCCCCAAAGCCACGGATGAAGTAAGAGGTGAGAGCGAATCCACAGAGGATAGATATTTTGAGAACACCAGTTGTAGGTAAGTGACCTTGTTTTCTACTTCATTAATTGCTTCCCCAGATTCCAGGCGAAGACAGAACATGAAAGGTGTTTGAAACTTAAGACAGCTATTTTGGGTTTATTTTTTTCTCTTATTCCGGCAATTTAAAACTGGCCAAAACTCTTTTCATAATTCAGTTCTGAAAGGGTTTCATAGACAGCTGGCAAGTTAATGTTTCAGCCCTCATTCATGGTTTGACTCACAGACGTTTCTGAATAGGGATTTCTCATTTTGGGAAGCAAAGTATATAATTTTTAGACCTGGCCACCTATTGCTATGGCACATGAAAACAAATACCCAATTTTTAGCCATGGTGAACTCTTACAACCTCCCTGTGCGCCATATCATCAGTTTATTTGCATGAACAGCTACAAAAGCTGCATGCAGCAACAAGAACCGATAAAACTCACTGTCAAGATGACATACAAAACTTCATAGAATCTGAATCATAGAGATTCACTCGACACAGAACAATCTGTGCTCCCCAAGATGCAACAACATCCCCCACAAAGCAAACAGAGAAGCTGGCCTGCAATTCACCTCAACAAATCTCATTAGTTACTATTACATTTCTTGCCTGCAGGATTGTGCCACTGTAACTCATATCTTGAGGGCCAAAAGGCCATACAGTAACATGCAAGGCAGCCATTTTGAGTTCTGCCCCCTTCTCTTCACCCCATACACTTATCCCACTTAAGGCATAGTGCCCTCAAGTTTTCTTAACTGCATGTCTGGATGAAGGCCAAAATACAGATTTATGTTATTGTTCTATACCTCTTCATGTTCAGCCCTTTGTGCTTCCTCCTATTCCTGCCAGCAGAAAAGCTCAATACAGGCCCCGGTCACACAGGCCGGAAAATGCGCGCGCGGGCGCGGGGGGGGGAGCGTGGCTGTTTGCCCCGGAGCAAAATAATGCGCCTGATCACACGTCCTGTAGAGGTCCCGTGGTTAGGGCGTGAGGTGCCGATCACACGGCTATCCTGCAGCACGGCAAAGAAGTGGCACAATCACACCAGCAATCGCTAGGCGCCGCTTCCGTGGCAAACGGGAATATTTTTTCTCACCAAAAGTTGAGCATGCGCATGATCGTTTGTGCGCATCCTGTGGAGACGTAAAAAAACAACAACTAACCGGTTTGCGACAGGACTAGGACGGGACGCGATCAGACGCCCACCCTTGCACCACGTTTTCCGAAAACTAGTACATCGTAAGTACTAGTTTTTTACTCCGTATCTTTGGCATGAAGCCACGGGTTAGCCACGGGTGCACTACACTTCCCAGATGTTGCGGTGTGATCGCGCCCAGAAAATCCGCCTATCATCCGTATCTTTAGCGCGGCAAATGCTCCGTGTGAATGGGGCCACACTAGCTTTAAGGCTCACTTACCACAATTTCATCTAGAATGGACTTGAAGAAACCTTTCATTCCATATGCTATGGAAGCTCCTGTCCATCATCAGGTATACTGGCCGGTTACTTCACATGGAAGTAAGAAGTACAGCCACTTTATTTAAAGAGCGGGGGAAATAAAGCAGAGGGGGGAAGCCTTAAAAAGGGTCAAGATGATCAGTCTGCCCAAGGCATACTCTGGAGAAGTTTGCCAGCTGCTACCTCAGAATGGTATCCAACTTGTCAGCAGTTATTTAAATATTTACATTGTGTTTTCCAGTTTTTATAAAATCCCCAAGATGGATAATAAATTAAACAAACAAATCCAATTAAAATACAAACGTTAAAATGCAGCATACAAAATAAGAAGCAAGAGGACAGGCTAGAAGCCAACAACAAAAACAGCAGTAGCAAAGAGCCTATCTAGAATCAAAAGCTCTTTCAAAAAAGAACCATATTTACCTGCAGCTTAACCGCTCCTGAGAGAGAGTTCCATAATCTTGTTGCCATTGTTGAGAGTACCCTCAACAGCCACTGCACTTTGGATGATTGGGCACAAGAAGGCCTTTTCCAGAAGAAGGGTTCCTGATTTTCTGGGGCATTCATCCACAAGCAATGGAAGCAGTTTGGTGGACATGGTTCTTCCACACATATGCCGTCCCTCTGCATTTTCACAGTTGTGGAGTTAGTTTATTTTCTTCTGCATGTTCCTTAAATAATCAGCATTTTCAAGGGAGGGTGCTGTTGCCATCAGTGGCACCACAGACCACCACCACCCTTTATTTTTTGCACATATTTATATATATCAATGGCTGCTTAAAAAAACAACAGCCCTAAAATATTGATATACTACTCTAAGGATAGGTCAAGCAGGTTCTCTGAACTCACAGCTTTCTCTCTCTCTCTCTCCTTCCTCTATCCTTTTCCCTTGTGGAGATATGCCTTTTCCCTTATAACTCCATGAAGGAAAGGGTTAGAAACTTAAAAAAAAAACCCCACGGGGAATTCAGAGAACCTGCTGTCAGCCTCCTGTAGTCGCAGCGAGATGGAGAGGCGTTGGGGTGCGTCCAGGGAGGTAGTTGGCACACCTGGAGCAGGGGTCGCCTCAGACAAAGCTGCAGAGTTACCTCACTCTCTAGCAGCGCTGCTCTCGACAGCTGGGCTCAAGTGGATTAGGACGGTTGCCCTGTGTCTCCCTCCTCTCCATCGTTCCCTCGAAAACAGCAAATCCTCCCTGGCTTCCACCTTGCTCACATTTATTAGTGTCAACTCTATCAGCTGTGTGCCGCAGTGCCCACTCCTTAAAGGAGCTTAGCCATAGGGTTAGCCCCAGGTGGCTTGATACCCGCCCCAGGTGCTCCCCATCCCTCCTCCTGACAGTTAGGGCCGTGGTGGAAGGTCCAACTTGCGGTTCATCCTCCTCTTCCCATTTGACTGCTTCGCCACCACGGGGGGTGGGGGTGGCAAGGGAGGATTTCCAGACCTTCTGGGAAGCCCTGCAGAGTCTTGCTGGCTCCTTGGCATCGGAACATGGGGATTCCTCCTGCGGGACCACCAGCTGAGTCAGGACGGGGGGTACCTCGTCTTCCTGACACCTGCTTGACCTATCATTACAGCAGTATATTGGTGTATCAATATTGTAGTGCCATTAAAAAAAATTATACCACTCGTCTTCAGGAGCAAGGTGGGGGGAGGAGAGGGGGTTGTTTGATGACGACGACGGTTCAATCATTGAAAAGTGGGCTGGAGGTCTCTGGGGGAGCGGGCGGCACAAAGAAAACAAACAGAAACATTCGTATGAGGAAAAAGACTACTCAAAATCAGCTTCCAGGAAAACATTGTAAAACAGGTCTCAAAAGAATCAGAAAAGAAAACCAGGGGGGTAACAAAAAAACTGAAGTGAAAACCAAAGGCACAAAAATGCATGCAGAAATCAGGGTATAAAACGAAGAGTATGGGGCCAAAAGGGGCTGTGGTGGCTCACGTGGCTAAGACGCTGAACTGCAGACTGGAAGGTCGGTAGTTCAACAGTTTGAGACCCGAGTGCCGCAAGATGGAGTGAGCCCCTGTCTCTGGTCCCAACTCCTGCCAACTTAGCAGTTCGAAAGTAGATAAATAGGTACCGCTTTGGTGGGAAGGTAACAGCGTTCCGTGCGCCTTGGTGTCTAGTCATGCCAGCCACGTGGCTATGGAAATGTCTCTGGACAGCGCTGGCTCTTCGGCTTGGAAATGGAGATGAGCTCAGCATCCCTAGAGTCGGATTTGACTGGCTTTTGAGCAAGGGAAACCTTTACCTTTACATGGGGCCAAAACTGACAGAAAAAAAACATGCCGAAAAGCTAGAAGTGTCTCTGAGACAGATCTTAATGTGTAAGCCCGTATGGGAGTATGCAGTCCTTTAGATAAGCTGGACCCAGATATTTTAGGGCTTTAAAGATTAAAAATAGCACTTTGAACTAGGCCTGGAAACAGCGTACCAGTCTATGCAGCCAGCACCTCCCATCAATAATCTGGCTGATGCTTTCTGATGGCATCAACAACAGCCCCATTTAGAGTGCTACAGTAATCAATACATCTACTAGTCACATGGCCCCATCTACAGACACTTAAATCTATGGACAGGGGCCATGTACAGACTAGGGAGATGTTTCAGCAAAATCTTTGAACCTCCTAGGTCTGCAGAAAAATGTGAAGAGTGGAAAAGAGGGAGGAACACATCACAACATAGGAGAGGAGGAGGAACCAGCCGAGCCAGCACCCCTGGACACAGCTGAGTTGTTGGCTCAGACATTACTGTCTCTCTGATGCATGGGGGGGGGAGAATATGAGCTGCCGCCCCGCCATAGATTCACTACAGGTGGGTAGTGGAGGAGCATGAGCCCTGGCACCCCCCATCATCACTTCACCACTTTGGAGATGGATACATTACACTAGTGTAGTGGTTAAGTGTGCGGACTCTAATCTTGGAGAACCGGGTTTGATTCCCCACTCCTCCACTTGCACCTGGCTGGATGACCTTGGACAAGCCGTGGTTCTGATAAGAGCTGTCCTTGAAAAAGAGCAGTTTCTGTCAAGAGCTCTCTCAGCCCCACCTACCTCACAGGGTGCCTGTTGTGGGGAGGGGAAGGGAAAGGAGTTTGTAAGCCACTCTGAGACACCTTTGAGTAGTGAAGGGCGGGGTATAAATCAAATCTCTTCTTCTTTCTTCTTCTTCATCCTTCCTGATCCTCTTGAGTAAAACCCTTTCATTTCATCAGAGCAGCCAGTCTTACAATGGCCCTTCCCACATTCTGAAAAGCTCAGCAAATGCCAAGGGAAGTGCTGCCAGGTGCCATGGCTGGACAAGCCTTCTTCGATTAGGCAAATTGTTTAGATCTCTTCTAGTCTGGTTTCAGGCCTGGTTATTGGACTGAAACAGCCTTGGTTACCCTGGTGGATCACTTGCACAGGAAGATGGGCAGAGGGAGTGTGATTCTGTTGAATCTTCTGAACCTCTGAATGGCTTTTGATACCATCAATCATGGTATCCTTCTGGACCATCTATCTGGACTAGGAGGCGCAGCTCTGCAGTGATTCTGGTCCTATGTGGAGGGCAGGTTTCAGAAGGCTTGTGCTGGTGGAATGCTGTTCATCCCCTTAGCCTTTGGCCTATGGGGCACACAAGGTTTCATTCTGTCCCCTATGCTCTTTAACATCTACACGAAAACAGTGGGTGAGATCATCAGGAGATTTGGACTGGGTTGTTGCCACCAACATGTGGATGACTCTCAGGTCTGTCTCCAACTTCCAGCTGATCCCAGGGAGACTGCAGAGACCCTGAACCAATGCCTGGAGGCAGTTATGGAGCAGATATGGGCTAATAAACTGAAGCTTAATCCAGACAAGACAGAGGTGCTACTGGTAGAGAGAAAGTCTGACCAGGAATCAGGATTTAATGTGTCACCCATTCTGGATGGGGCTGCACTCCCCTTGAAGGAACAAGTCCATAGTCTTGGGGTATTCTTGGATCCAGGCTTGCTGCTGAATTAGCAGGTGGCAGCTGTAGTCAAAAGTGCCTCTTAGCAGCTTCGACAGGGTAGCCAGCTGCAGCCTTTCCCAGACAGAAAATATCTGCCCACTGAGGTGCATGCCTTGGTTACATCTACTTGAAGGACCACCTAATCTCTTATGAACCCATGTGACCATTATGGTCATCTTCAGGGGCCCTGCCTTGGGTACCCCTGCCTTCTGAGATTAAATGGGTCACAACTAGGGGTGTGCATTCGGTATTTACTGAGCCGAATAAATATCTGAATAATGCCTTTTCGGCATCTTTCAGGTATTGATTAAGCTGAATACCAAATCAGAGCATCTATTCGGAAGCTGAGTAGAAGATTCCCAAATACTGCTCTGATCCCAAAGATCAGAGCATCTATTCGGAAGCCGAACAGAGATTCCCAAATACTATTTGGCTTTATTTGGCTACTAGGAATAAGACCCATTGTGGAAATAAATACAATGAGCGCTAGAAAGAGGCTCTGGGAGAGTGCCAAGGCCGTGGGCACTCAGAATCAATTTGCCATAGCAACCTCAGCAGGGTATAAGGACACAGAGTCAACCATTTTCTCCAGGGGAACTGATCAATTCCATCTGAAGACCAGCTGGAATTCTGAGTGATCTCCAACCCTCAGCTGGATTTTGGCAACAGTGGTTCCTCATGAGGGAATGGCTGGTTTGGAGGGCAGAGTCTATGGCACTGTACCTGTCTGAAGTCCCATCGCTCCTCAAACCTCACCCTTTCCAGGCTTCATCCCTCAAATCTCCAGGAATTTTCCACCTGGAGTTGGCAACCCTATTTCCTTTCCAGCCAAGCATCAATGTACTTTCATTTCCCCCTCACTGTTCAGCTTTCCATCTCCCCCCCACCTGCAGCCTCTACCTGGAGTTGGCAACCCTATCTACTTCCCAGCCAAGCATCAACGTACCATCATTTCCCCCTCACTGTTCAGCTTTCCATCCGCCCCCCACCTGCAGCCTCTGCTGTGCTCTGAAGCCTTGGCTGTCATGGGGGGAGGGGCCTTTCAGCAGGGTAGAAGGACACAATGAGTTTTCTCCCAAGGCCCAAATAGGCCTTGTCTGTCATGGGGGGAGGGGCCTTTCAGCAGGGTAGAAGGACACAATGAGTTTTCTCCCAAGGCCCAAATAGGTGTGGAAAGGGCCTTTTAGTGACAGAAACCAAGCTTGGTTGACCAGCAGCAGGCACTGAGGGGAAAGTAGGCTTCCCAGCTCTGAGCAGGGAAATACCTGGAGATTTGGGGGTGGGTCCTGTGGAGGGCAGCATTTTTTTTTGGGGGGGGGGAACTCAGCAAGAATTTCCAAGCCTGGATCTGGCAACCATACTCAGGACTGGGCCCAATGAGTTTTTCACAGAGCCGTAGAAAGGGTTTTGTTCCTTTGTCTCTTTACTGGCAGAACCAAGCTTGGTTGCCTACCAAGAGCCACTGAGGGAGAAGTTAGAATGCTTTGGCCGGTGGTTTCTATGGCATTCTATTCAGCTGAGACCTCCCCTCTCCCCTCCCCAAACTCTGGCTTCCTTAAACTGGCTTCCTTACCTGGAACTGGCAACCCTATGAGTCCTCACAACAGCCACTGAGGGAAACCTTTGTCCCACACTCAGGAGCTAAGCAAGAGAACTGTGTTCGTCGGGAGACACAGAGCTTCTGACAGAGAACAGTGCCTGACAGGGGAGTGGGCGGGGAAGAGGAGCACACCCGGCCAATGGCACTCTAGTAGTCTTGACTGGCAGCCGGCAGGCCAATGACTGAGGGAGCGCATGCAATCTCACCACCCCGTAGGCCAGAAGCCACTACCATTCGGCAATCTCCCTTATATATAAAAGCTGAATGGTGGTGGCACTTCTTTAGAACATTCCACACGCTCTGGAATTGGTTGGCGCCCTGGTGTGTCACTCAGAATCTGTCCCTATCCACTGGCTGCATTGCTTGAGTCTCGCCTCCAACATTCTAAACAGTTAGCTGTTCCTCTCCCCCCCATAGCCAGTCAGAACAGAGGTCGTTTGCATATGCGACTTGATTGGCTTTTGCCTCTAACATTCTAAACAGTTTGCTGTTCTGAGGTAAAATGTGTCCAATCTCCAGGTGAGAGCTGGAGATCACTCAGAATTACAACTGCTTTCCAGATGGCAGAGATCAGTTCCCCGGAGAAAATGGTGGGCTCTGTATCCTTATATGCTGCTGAGGTGGCCCCCGTATGACAGCCAATGTGAAGTAGCACGGGAGAGGCTGCAGGTGTGTGGGGGGTGGAAAGCTGAAGAGTGAGGGGGGAATAAAGGTAGGTTGATGACTGGCTGGGAAGGAGACAGGGTTGCCAACTCCAGGTGGGAAATTCCTGGAGATGTGAGGGATGGAGCCTGGAGAGGGTGAGGTTTCAGGAGGTGTGGGATCTCGGACAGGTACAAAGCCATAGACTTCACCCTCCAAACCAACCATTCCCTTCTGGGGAACCATCGTTGCCAATCTCCAGGTGAGGGCTGAAGATCACTCAAAATTACAACCGTTCTTTAGGTAGCAGAGATCAGTTCCTCTGGAGAAAATGGTGGACTCAGTATCATACCCTGCTGAGGTCGCCACAGCACATTGACACTGAGTGTCCAAGGCCGGGGCACCCACCCAGAGCCTCTTTCTAGAGGCCGTTGTATTTATTTCCACAATGAGCCTTTTTCCTAGTTATACATAAGAGAGATTATTCAGTTCCATTATACCCTATGGGGCATTATACTCAATAGCAAATCTCTTAGGGTATATTCAGTGGTCTTGGAGGGGAGACGGTGTGAGGAAGAGGCACAAAATTTTTAGTGTAGCTGTTGGAGCCTCTCCCCAAAAGAACCCCCAAGTTTCAAAAAGATTGGACCAGGGTGTCCAATTCTATGGGCACCCAAATTGGGTGCCCCCATCCTCCATTGTTTCCAATGGGGAAAATCAGCAAGGCAATACAAGCCCAGCAGAATGTCCCAGAGAATCTCTGTAGTAGAAAGTGAGGTGTGTGTGGGGACATGTTTGCAAGGCCAGCAGTAGAACCAGTGGAATGGTGACCTGCAGAACCAGTGCCACAACCCAAAAGGACTAAGGTCAAATCTGAGAATCTCTGAAGTAGGATTTTTTTTTGGGGGGGGGTTCCTGCAAGGACAGCAGAACTAGTGCAGTGTACTAGTGCCCAGTAGCAGAACCCACCTACTAGTGTCCAGCAGCAAAACCCAGTGCCAACTTACTAGTGCCAAGCAGCAGAGCCAAGTGCCAATGTGGCAGCAACAGAATAACCACTGTCACACCAGACAATCCTAGTAGGTTTTTTTTTTTTAAAAAAACTTCTTGGCAGAAATAAGAGCGGAAGAAGCCCGGAAGAACACTCAAAAGTGCAGGGTGGGCAGGCACTTTCGCTAGTCCACCTGAACCAAGGCCAGCCCAATACACAGAAGCCCAGTAATGTTGAGCTGCCACTTGCCACAAAAAGTGCTACTGTTCTGCTGCTGGGTACTAGTAAGTTGGCACTGGGTTCTGCCGCTGGGCAGCCACTGCTGCACTGGTTCTGCTGTCCAGCAACCCCCTTCCCCTTGTTTAGATAGTGAGTCTGTGCTTGACATCAGTCCTCTTGAGCTAGCATTTGCCACAATGCCACAGGGTGCTGCTGCTGGGCACTAGTAGGTTGGCACTGGGTTCTGCTGCTGGGCAGCAAACTACTGCACTGGTTCTGCTGTCCTGCAACCCCCCCTCCCCCTTGCTTGGATTTTGTGCTTGAGATCAGTCCTGTTGAGCTGGCCTGGCATTTGCCACAATGGCACAGGGTTCTGCTGCTGGGCTCTAGTAGGTTGGCACTGGTTTATGCTGTGGGACACCAGTAGGTTGGCATTGGATTCTGCTACTGGGCACTAGTACACTGCACTGGTTCTGCTGTCCTTGCAGCATGCCCCCCCCCATTACTTCAGAGGTTCTCGGATCTGACCTTACTCCTTTTGGGATTTGGCACTGCCACAGTGGCACTGGTTCTGCTGGGCACATTGTACTGGTTCTGCTGCTGGCCTTGCAAAAATGCCCCCCCCACTTCAATCTCAACTGCAGAGATTCTCTGGGACACTCTACTATACTTGCACTGCCATCCTATTTTTCTCCCATTGGAAACAATGGAGGATGGGGTGCCCACTTTGAGTGCCCACAGAATTGGATGCCGTGGTCCAAACTTTTTGAAACTTGGGGGTTCTTTGGGGGAGAGACTCCAGCAGCTACACTGCAAATTTTGTGCCTCTACCTCAAACCCCCTTTCCCCCAGCACCCTAGGGGATTTGCCATTAGTATAATGGTCCCATAGGGTAAAATGGAGCTGAATATATTCGGTATTACTGAATATTTCTGGAATCCGAATACAATGCCAACACTGGTATTCGGGAATGCTGAATAAATTTGGCTCTTTTATACCCGAATCCGGGGGGAAAAATTGTTTCTTTGCACACCCCTAGACACAACCCAGGAGAGGTCCTTCTCGGACATGGCACCTAAGCTCTCTCCCTAGGGAGATTCATCTGTTCCCTTCTGTTGCTGTCTTCTGCCAGCAGTTGAAGACTTTTTTGTTTCATTTGGCATTCCTTCAATGATCCCTCCTTCCTAAGCAATGTTTTATGTTTTGTATTTATTTTAACCTTGAAAATTGTTTTAATGAGGTATGTTTGGGAGGGGAATTTTTAAAAATTCTTTCATAATATAATTTTAACATGTATGTTTTAAATCGTTACATCTTCAGCACCACAAAATAGGCTCTAAAATGGGTGTTGGAATATCTGGCCCAGATTTCTCTCATGTTATCTGCTAACAACATTCAGGTTGTGGTTCTTGCCATTGCAAATTGCTGCACCCTATCTCTAGGTCCTCAGAAAGCAAATGCAGAGGAATGAACCACCTGTGTGTCAACTGCCTGGGTAATTCTTATAATTCCAGAGTTCGGCAAAAGCTTCAACAGAACTCCAGCAAGACAATTCCTCAGATGTACTAGGAAACTATCAGTTCCTGAGAGAGAGAAGTAAAGATGTAACATTTATGGAAATTTTCAGGTGGGTACCCATGCTGGTTGGCAGTAAAGGAACAAGGTTCAGGTCCAGTAGTATCTTAAGACCAAAAAGATTTCCAGATATCTGATGAAAAGAACTTTGACTTTTGAAAGCTTATACTCTGGAAATCTTATTGATCTTTGAAGTGCTACTTGACTAAAATCGTACTCTTCTAGAAATTTTCAAGTCATGGGGAGGGGAGACCCAGAAATATCGGGGAAAATTGAAATATGCAATTGTTATTTTCCTATCAAACCTAAACTTCTTTTATTAGATGAACAGCATTAAAACTATCCTTTGTAACTAGTTAGCATATAAAATTGTACTAGGCATATTTATGGAATTTAGAAGTGAAGGTTAAAAATAAATTCTGTAGCAAATAAAAGTGTATTATTTGGACAGAGAAATTCATAGAGTCACACAGGAAGTAGGACAGCTGGCATGCCTGGATGTTAAACTAAACTTCATAATACTAAAAGTACTGAATTCTTTAATAATGCATTATCATGAAACAGAAAACATTCATTGTTGCCATTATTTACATTTATCCACAAAAATTATTGAAAATATTGTATGTATTTACAGACTTTCCCTCTGTGCTCTCCAAATTTTCCACTGGAAAACTGACAACTCCTCCTTAAAAAATGACACCCCCCCATTTTTCCATTCTTACTCCAGGTCATTACATCTCTAGAGTGGACCATCCTAACTGCCCCCCCCCCAACTCTGCAGAGTCTCCACCAGAAAATTATCTGCCCAGGATAAAGGAGTTACATTAAGCTCCTCAAATGATCATGATCTCCACAGTCCAATTAAACAGCTATTCTAAACGCTGACTAGGATCTTGAATTCTGCCATCTGTGACTCCTCCTCCTTATCACCTACACAATCTTATGTCTTACACAATTGAGTCTCTGATTTCCCCTGCTCTCAACAGTGAGACACTCCTACTGAAACACTTCATACATATAGCACGACATTAAGGACCACCCCAGAAGGCAAGATGAAGTTGGCAGTGAAATACTGAGAGGGGGCGTGCTCAAATGCTGCCAGCTGTTGGTAAGACAAAAGGATCCAGTTTAAATCAGTACTTTTTTCCTATCCCCAGAGAAGAATCTTCTACCATCCACAAGTCTAGTGTCATTAATAACCCTATAAGTTTATCAAAGAAAAATCTGGTATGAATCAGATTCACAAACCAGCTGAGCCAAAGTACATGGACTGATAAATCAGGGTAAGTAGAGATTCTTTGGCTTACCTGACCCATACTGAAAGAGTTTCAGCTCTGTCAATCACATTTATGGACATTTCGTCTGTATGAGAACACAAGAGCAAGACCTTTCAAGAAACTGTCAAAATTTCTTAGCATTGACCACAAAAACCCACTGACAATCTACAATGTATGCAAGTAAATGGTTTCAGGACTGAATCAGTACAAGTATCGTTTTCCAATTTATTTATCTTATATATAGTCTGCCCATTCTGAATCTATTTTTATATTTATATTCTGCCTTTCCTTAATAGCCAAAGATGGCTCACATCATAACCATAAAACATCATCATAAGATGTACCACCATAAAAGTAGAAATTTCAACATATCACATTTCCATGAACATACAAAAACAGCTATCCAAACACAAAGCCTACTGGTCGACACCCAAGAATTATGCAGAAAATAGTCCATCCCATCCCATCAAATCTAACAAATATGTATCATTTGGAATGCCCTCCTGCAATCCACAGTTCATTCTGAAGAGTAGGGGCGACTATAGAAATGACAACACTCTGCCAACACAACCAAAAATTCTAAATGATCCCTTCTGAAAATTGAGCAAATTCCAACAAGCCATCTTCCCAGTGTAGCTCCAAGCTGTGGAAAAGCCATAAAAGCCTAACTATCCTCAGGATGGAGCTAAGGGATGAGGAAAGGAGAGTGAACTGGCAGAAATGGTCTCCCTCACTCTTGCACTTCTGCTTCATTGCTACACTTGTGGGAGAGAAGCACTAGGATCCTGTGGTCACTGATCCCCCTTTCTCCTGTGGCGGATCTCCAAGTTCCCCTTCATACTGTTCATGGGGATCCTCCCTCCCCCCAGGAACCGCATTTCAGGGGCGTTTTCAGAAGTGGGGTAGGAGGACAGAGAACACATGGTCTGCTGATGGAAATCCTTCTGTCAGCTGAGATTTCACTGAATGCAAGCTATTGTATTTTAACATAATATCCCTGAATACAGTATAAGTGATGCTAAAAAAACTTTGATAGCATTTTTTTCACACAACATAGTATGATAATAGGGAATATTATAGTACTGACAGAATATAAAGTAAGTGTAGTGCAGTGTTTAGAGTACTGGACCTGGGAGAACTGGGTTCAAACACTCACACTGCTAGAGAACTCTCTGGGAGTATCTTGGACCAGTAACATCTTCTTGGCTTTATTTACCTCAAAAGGTCATTCTGAGGATAAAATGGGGAAGGGAGAACTATGTGCATTACGTCAAGCTTCTTGGAGTAAGTTTGGGATGAATATATATAGATACAGAAAAGTGGGCTGAGATGGAGATAGTTTTTAAAAGAAAAGCAATCATTTCTCTTGTTGACAGATAACCCCCCAAAACTTGCAAAATACACAAATGTATGTGATAAAACTTGAAATTTGTTAAGAGAATTTCCTCTGCAATACTAGTGGTTTTCAGAATGTGATGAAATATGTTAAGACAGTATGTGTTCAAATGTCTTCATTCCTTTATCAAAATGAACATTGCCGGCAGAGGAGGGAGAATGTAGCAGCACTAGGACATGATCAGATATGCCCAAAGCTTATTTTATTCAAGCATTAATGCTCTTCCAGAGTTCTAAGTGTACCCAAATGTGACCCTTCTTACAATTCCCCAAAAATATATAAAGCTGCATTATACCAAGCCAGAGCACTCATCCATGTAGACCAGTGTAGCCTACTCTGAATGGCCACAGCTCACCAAGATTATGGGTAGAAGGTTTTACTCACACTGCTGTCCACTATCCTTTTATCTGGAGTTGCCAGGGACTGAACCTGCAGCCTTCTGTGTGAATGTTGTCATATGCTCTAAAATCAGACCATTCCCACAAAAATATATGCACATTAATATCCTACCGAATATCCTACTGGCTTGTAGATTTCAGAACCAACTTAGGTCCAGGTAGGGCTGTGGTACTTACTCCATGGCTTACAGTCACCATCAACCAAAAGAGCTACGTGACTACCATTGGCCCTAAACATATACCCCTAACAAACACTCATATCCAATAATATTATAAAATATACAATTACAACAAATTAAATTTTCAGTGCAACAACCAGAAACCAATATGAGAAGAAGAGCCAGAGATGGCTTTCGTAACAGCCACACATAGCTCTTGAGCCATAAAGTATTAATGAACTAGGGCTCTGCCATGAGAAGATCTAACCTGGGTGAAGTCCTGTATGGTTTCTTCTACTTTTCTTTTGTTAGATTGTGCTTTGAAAGCAGGTCCAGAGATTGTCTGTGTTTTCTTAAATGGGGCGGGGAGACCTTTTTAGGCATGTCTACAGTTGCTTACGGACTAGAGGAAAAAAAGTTCTGTTTTAACTCTTTTAACTGAGGCTTAATGGGATGCTATATACCTCCATACCATGGAAAGCATCATCTCCACACATGAAACCTCTATTAAAAGGGCAGGATATTTTTCTCCAGGGCTGTTAGCAACCCAATGAATGTCTAGAACATGAATGCACAGAAAGAACACATTTGCACTGCTGTTGGGACTGTGACCCATCTGGGGCTGTGGAAAGGAAGACTGAAAATGCAAACTGTTGATTATTGCAAAACAATATGGAGTTGTGTGTGGGAAACCTGACAAACATTTAATCAGTTTTCTAACTTGGGGATGTGAAGAAGTTTTTAAAGGGCTGTATAATTTTACCAAGTACTGGCTTTATAGAGGTACATTCTTGTAGAGCACTCTATACTTAAGGTTGAATGTTCATATTGCTATTGAACCTTCAGTATAGTACCTCACTTAGGGTTGCCAAATGACCAAGAAAAAAAGTCTAGCCTGTTCTTGCATGCCTTTAACTGCAGCTTCCTAAACAGCAAGTGAACATTTCAAAATCTGAAGATAAACTTTTATCACTCAGTAATGTCTCCAAGCTGAGCAGCTGCTGGAGTCTGTTGAGAAGTTGGCCACCCAACTAGTAGTTTACGCCTTCTTCTAACATTACCCAACTTCGTAGTTTACTCCTTTTTATAACACTTCTATAGTCATGAAGAAAAGGGGGTGCAGAATAATGGTGACAATTTCAAAACCGATAAAAAGGGGAGTTCTTTGCTTCCTACATTTAAATCTTTAAGACGTGCAATCCCCACAGACTGAATGGGAATGAAACATAAACCCCCTGTTGACCCTTCCACTATTGCTTCAATTAAAATTTTGTCAGCAGAAACAACAGGCATTAGGATGCTGGTGAGTCAGAGTACTCTGGGGAAACTACAGAACATAAAACAAGAGTATATATATATATATATAAAAAGGTGGCTTTAGAGCATTTCTTAAGTTGAATGGTTTTAGGTATTGTAGTGGGTCTCTGGGCATAATGTAGTAACCAGTTTCAGCATTCTGAACTCCAGAGGTTGCCACTGAAAACATTTCCAGAAGACAAGACAAAGTGAGTCTATTCTGCCTGCGGATGTGGGATTAGATTAACCCAGAGAAGTGGGGGGAGGACACCAAAACACTGGGGCTTCTAATCTTCTAACACATCATATTTCATGGATTTCTTAACCATATTCTCTCTTTTTCCTACCCCAACTGCAACTGTACTGTGTAACAGACAAATATAGGGTGACACAAAATGCCTTTCTTTACTTTCTGATAATTTCTGCCCTCCCATCCCCCACTTTTTTGCTACTATTCTAACCCTCTATTGCCAAAGGGTAATATTTAATAAAGGGTTGGGGTTTTTTCTTGGCAGTTGCTGGCATCAACTAGCAAGGTTTTTTAAAGCTGTCTTGTAACTTAATTTGGGATCTCATCAACTCCCCATAGCAGATCAGTACAATAATGGCAAGCTATCTAAAGAAAAAGTGCAGAAAATGTTGCTATTTGCAATGAAAAACCCTTCCAGAAAGACTCCCTTTCAGCAGCTTTAAGTGAAATCAGCATGGCTTTGCAAATCTGCAAACAGCAGAGGAGGTGCAGATGGCTCGTTGTTCCTTTTTTTGGATCTGATAAGGAATGATTGCAAATCCTACACAAAGAGATCCATGGGTACCATACATGAATACAGTTGATGCATCTAACTATGCGGGGAGATATGCAAGTTTCCCATTCAACCATTACAACAATCATTAAAAGTTGACTCATTTAAATAATTTCTTCCTGATAGTACGTAATGTGCAATGGGTGGGGGGCTATGCTGCAATGTGAAGGCGGGCTTACAGATGAAGTCTTCCTTTTAAATGTATACTTTTCTTAATTTGAGACAACTGTTTGCTTATTCCATCCTTAACTAGTGCAGGGGTATAAAAGTAACTCAACCCATTTAGTCCATCTCTAACCCACACCTTCAAGCAACCCCCTGAAAATAGAGAAAGAGGTGCACAGTCTTCTTACACATCCACATAGAAAGATATTTTATTATTATATTAATGATTTAAAATGATTTGTGGATGACCAGTACGAAACATAATTTCTGACTAAATAATCCCACTGGCCCGTGCTATATCCTTTAGCTCCACATATTAAGTAGTTAAAATATTTTCTATTTTTTTCCTATCTTGAAGCAGTCTTATGATCAGATGTCCAACTTGCTCTGGAAAAAAATCTACTAATTTCGTCACACGAAGAAATGCCTGGAAGCAAATTTTTGCTTGCCTGGTTGCTTTAGGAAACTGGGAATAATTACTTTTAAATGCTTTTATTGGGAGTGTGGAATGGCTCAAGATTCCAATTAAAGTACTGCCACAAGAGACTTTGGCCTCTGCTATTTATCACAACAGTGGCAATTTAGTAGTCTTGGGTGAGCCACAAGAGCAAAGCTGCAACACCAACTATATAACCCCCCCAAAGGAATTACTACTATAGAATAAAATAATTCAAAAAAATGTATCACTGTACTTGAAGTGACTGCAGACGAAAATTATTTACTTACTTCACTAATTACTGCATCCTTTATAAACAGGGCAGCCCACCTAAGTGTTCCAACTTCCAACAATAGCAGAGTGCAAGGAATGCTGTTTAAAGCAGCAAGAGCCACACACACAGAGAAGCACTTTCCACTCATGTATGACGGGAAGGGATTGTATCCTAGTTGCTGCGGCACATTTTACTTTTCATAATAAAATTTCTTTCTGAAGTTCTAATGATACCTTCCATCATCATGATTAATGCCACCAAAACTATCTAATTGGAAGCGTTCATTTTGACTTTTACCGTAATTGCTTCTATCATCATTATTTATCCAGAGATGTACTAGGAGACTCAAACACAATGTCAGTTTTTCTGCACACAAAGCCAGGTACAGCTCTTACGGATTTAACTGGTCAAAAGGCAATTTCCTGTGTACAGCAAGCAGACTCAAGTCTTCAGTGCAAATGCATCTGTGTGCTGCTCCCACAATATAACACAATTACACATGCTCAAGTCCCACTATTCTACTAGAATGTAGAGGCACCCCAATGCAATTGCTGGGAAATAGGTTCAGGACTGACAAAAGGAAATACTTCTTTACTCAACGAGATTCAAGTCCAGTAGCACCTTAGAGGACAACAAGATTTTCGAGGTATAAGCTTTCAAGAGTCAAAGCTCCTGTCGTCACTTTATTCAACTAGTAATTAAACTGTGGAATTCACTGCTGGTAGAGATAGTGATGGCCAAAAGATAGTGACAGTTTTAAAAGAGGGTTAGACAAATTCATTGAAGGAGAGTTCCATCAGTGGCTACTAGCCTGACTGGTGACTGAGGAAAGCCTCCATCTACAGAGGAAGTACACCACTGAAACCCAGTGCTGGTATGCAGTAACACGGGAAAGCTTCAGTGTCTATTCCCTGTTTGATCTCCAGTGCAACCAGCAGGCCACTGCGTGAAACAGTATTCACTATGTTCACTGGTTTTAACAAGACATACATACGGATTATCTGTGCTGTGGACTATGGCCAGAAGTTCAATATGCTTTCCTGTATTCTACTTTGCTTTTCACTTTGCCACAAAATGCCCTATTTCTAAAATTTCTGCAGGAAAACTGCCACTTACTGAACTGACTATAAGTTCCTTCAGTGAGAATCTGCAGCAGCAAAAGGAATTGTTGCTAGCATGTGATAGTAATCTTTGATAACAGTGTTTGGTCTTACTTCCCCAGCCCTAAAACTATGAAAACCTCATCCACATAAGGCGACACTGTGGTTCTGAGAGCATGCAGAACTGCAGGGCCCATGAAAAATCACTTGGGAAATCATTAAGACAAAGAGTGAAAAATTTTCCAGTGCCCTACAAGCAACTTTCTGGAACAGGGAGGACAAAAGGAAATGGCAGAAGTTCAGTAGAAGTTAAAAGCTAGAGCATCACAATGGTTTTCCCATTTGTGGCTCCATCACAGTGCTGAATGACACATCACACAATTTATATGAAGTATGCTGGAGAAAATACAGAGGACTCCCTCACAGAGCACGCACAGAGGCAACAATGTGTGTGGGAGGGGTGTCTGCCCAAAGCAGGTGTAACGATGCAGTGGTGATCTCATCTTGGCCCGTCTAATGAACAAAACTCTGCTGACCTAGCATAATCACATTACACAGCACTATGAGCACAGCTATAACCAGAGCAACTATGATCCCTCATCCCTCTTTGCAATAGTCCAAACGCTGCTGGTAATTAAAGAACAGCAAGATTCTTTTTGGTCTCCCTATGTCAGAGGTAATAAAAGGTCCCCCATTTTCTCTTCCCAACATTCCAAGTCACACCCCATCCCTATTATCCTTTCCTATGCTTTTCACTACTTCATATTAACAATATTAAATTCCCCCCCATATATACAGGATTATATACTAGGTGACAGATATAGCCTACAATTTAGGATGACTGTGCTTTAAACTATTGTGCACCGTTAATATTGATAAAGTCTTAGCTTCTGCAGTCTCCATAATCTAAACTGAATACTCTAGTTTAGCAGAGTTTAAAATCCCAGACCTATTTCCTGTGTTAGCCTCAGAACGTGCCATTTGGAATGAAAAGAATGTTTCGGAGTATGTGCAATGTGCTTGCTTCCCACGTAACTAGAGTAGGAACGCTAAGGATTCTAGCATGTTTTCCAGAGTGGTTCCAGCCTTGACACACCTCCTTTTAGAAACAAATAACTATTTCTGAGCATTAACCAACCAAAGGAAGGGTTGGGAATTATTGGTGCTCTCAGAAATATCCTCTGCTCTTTTATTTAACACCAGCATTTGTGCAGCATTTCATTGCTCAAAGCTCCTCACATATATTATCACATCAATCCTTACAATACTCCTGCAAAGTAGCCCAGTATTACCTCCGTATTTCAGATAAGGGACTGCGAGAGGCATGTCTAAGGCTGCCAAGTGAGTTTGTGGCAGACATGAGATTCGAACAGCCAACCTCCCAGGTCACAGCACAATCCCTCTCTGGCCTAACAGCCATCTTACAATGGAGGGGGGGGGGGAACCCAGAAGAGATCAAGAGATGAACAAGAAAAATGCTGCATTAATTTAGAGAAAGGCCAATACACAGAAGGCATTCAAGACATGCAGCTACTTTTCCTGTGCAGTTACCTTCCTGCGTGATTTATTATATAAACTATTGCAACTGCCCATCACTTATACTGCTAATTAGCTCTCACGATTGTTCTGAAAGTCTCTTTTGTATTTCTTAGAACACAGTGAGAGGCTCCCCTCCTTTCCACCCACAACTTTTACCCAGCGGTCCTTGAGAAAAATCAAAGAAAATGGTCCCCCAAGCACTAGTTAGAGCACTAATCCAACTACTGATTAGTGCAGAAGAGGAAAGGAATTTGTTTGTGGCATTATTTGCTGCCAATATCTTACTGACTTCCCTATATTTCATCAAACCTTTTCACCAAGCCTGAACAGAGACTAACTCAAATGAAATGCTGATTGTATTAAGAGCTGTGCCTTCCTAGGAACTCTTACAAATATGCCTCCTTGCTTGCATCCTACAACTCTGTTGCACTACTCCCACGTATGGAACCCCCTGGGAAAAGCCAGCTTTAAGGGCAATTGAAAAGTAGGATCCAACTAACTTTGAGGACATTTAACTGCAAATGAGAATCTATTTGCACCACTTTCTTAGTTCTTCTGGAACATGGCAAGGTAGTCTAAGCTGTGGGAAGGATAGCCAGAGAAGTAAGTATTTGACAATTCAGTATTTATGAAAACAGGAAGTGTGTTTTTTAAGATGCTTGTCAGAAAGACATTATTGAGCATCTTAAACTCCATGCGGGTAGTAAACAAACTGAGTTTTTTCACTACTTACCTGGGATAAGTTTTCAAAAGGATGGGTTTTAGCCTCCTTTTTGCAGGTGCAATTAGTACCTGTATATTTTGATACATAAAATGAACAGCCAAGGTAAATTAAATGTTTTCCAATTCTGTTTGCACCTCAAATATAACTTGTAGGTATACAGAAAGGTAGGTGTACATTGTACAGATTCAAAGTGTACCTGCAAGAGGGAAATGGCTTTTTAAAAATAGGTATTTCTTACTGAATTTAGTTTGTGTGATTTGCTGTATTTCTGCTTTCAAAAGAAAAATAAGCTGGACAGGAGTAAATTACAGCTGGACAGGAGTAAATTACTTTAGCTGAGATACAGCCTAGTTAACAGGTTAATGAAACACACACTACTTTAGTCAAAAAATTTTGTCATGAGGCTCATATTTATTTTAAATCTATTTCTACTCCTCTTAGGACATCTATTTACATGCCTCAGCTCAGAGCAACAAGTTCAGGCCGACAAGGTGAGTTAATTCTCTGAAGCCCTACCTACATTACAAACTACACATCCGTTTCCTACCAATTTAAGTGGCATGGCTTCTCCCAGACAATTCTGGGAATTGCAGCTCAGCAAGCTGCAGAATCCTGTCAGAGATGCTTACTGACTCCTCAGAGAACTGCATGATCCAGAGGTCCTGGGGGAATATTAAAGCAATTTAAAGACTGCAGTGGGGCTCCGGGAAACACCAAGCATCAAGCAAATGATGCCCAAACATACTTGTCAAGTGAGAAGGCTGCTGGTGGTCCCTTTCCCACTTCAGCGCTCATACCTTCAGTTGTAGAAGATAAGGCCATGGAGTCCTGGTTTTCACATGCAATGCCTTGACTGTATGGACTAATCAAGTGCAGGGCAAGTTAAGTAGTGTCGTAAACATTAAGAAATATATACATCACCTAAAAAAGTACAATAATCTAGCCATCTCTGCTATGACTGGCACAGAACTTTCAGAAATCCCGGAGCTTGGATTATTACAGAGGCTGAGCTTGACGAAGCAGAAGAAATCTCCTACCCAGAAATTGCTGCTAGCTTTTGGTGTGCCTGACAGGCAATCTCGCATCCTTTGGTTCGAGTCCTGTGCATTTCAGCACGTAGAGATGGACAAGTGACTGATACATCCCCAATGGAAATGACCAATTCACGGTACAGAGCCACCTGGGTATTGAAATCCTGGACAAGCTGTGAGGAAAAGAAAGATTATTTAGCAATGTAATGTACTTCACTGCACTACAAAGTAAGGAAGTCTTTCTAATATTGCTCTACCAACAGGCCTGCAACCCTTGAATTCAGAAAAGGACAAGGATTAAACCCAATGATGTCATAAACAGTAAAGTATGCTGAGGGAGATGCCCTTTGTTCACCCCCCCCTTCATTTCCAGTTGAGGGGGAGGAATCCCACAAGCTCTAACTCTTTGAAAGCAAGCATAAATAACAGCTTTTCTACTCCCGGAAGCTAGGGATTATTTTATCATGAAAGACGATAAGGTTTCCAGAAATAGTTTCCTCCTTTCCCCCCAGTGATCTGTGATTTGCTACCCATCTAGGGAATGGAATGTGCCATTCATTTCTGCAATGGAGATTTTGCTAATTTGTTTTGCAACTGCCTCAAATACTGTTATTCCTCCTGCCTCAAATACTGTTTCCCCTAGCCTCATGAATCTGGCCTTGCAAGCCAAGAAGGTATATTTGGGGGGGGGGGGGGGGGAACCCCTTTTTTTTAACCTTTCTTTAGCAAGCAATTTGGCCAGTGTAAAATAAAACGACAGGCTAACAGATAAACCCTCCTAAGCTGAAATACTTGGAAACAACAGCACACTTGACAACCCATCTGCACATTTCTGGAAAATTCAATACAAGCACGGTGTCATCAAGATTATTATTATTATGTCATTCAACTTTACTACTGCTGCTGATCATGATTTTATTCTGTAGAAACAAGTTAATGTGGAAAGCAGGAGAATGTTAGTGGCTTACTCTGAAATGTCTGCTTGAGGAAAAATGAGCAGTATAGATCTTGTCAAATTTGCCAAGCATTTAACCTCCAACTACAGTAAAACAGACAAACTGCATCCCTTCTATGTGTACCAGGGTAACATGGATCATAACATCTCATTCCCTTAAACCTCGCAATTGTATGTTGCCACATTTGGGGCCATAATCCATAAACTCTAGGGTCAAAACAGTTTTGTTCCTATGGTTTAAACCACTGTTGCTGTCAGCACTTGATGCAAACTCAGCACTTATTTTCTACTTAATTTTGTGTGTAAATTACAAGGAATTAATGCAAACTGGCAATATCTACTGAATATATTAAGGCCTAGAGGCATGACTTTATGAAAACACTGAAAAGGAAAATGAGCCTTCCAGGGAGATGTTTTTCATCTGTCAAAACCCTTTGGCCTAAACTCTAAACAGAGATGGGAAAGGTTTATTCGACAGAAAAAGCAAGCCAGAATTTGGCAACATGTATCCACAGAAGTGCTTTCGTGAAGGTTGCACAACATTATTAGAACCTCATGAAACACACCTTTCATTTAAGAAAGAAATTAAGATCCCAGCACTATTGGCTACAGAAAAAAGTTTGAAAATACAAAGATTAAAACTTGCTATGACTTAAATGCAAAGGATATGGGGAAGGAGGTGCACTGTTTTCTCCTGCGCCTTACCTCTAAATCCAAATATCTTTGAAAGGCTTTTCAAACTGAGATTAAAGATTTCAGAAGAATTCAGCAGACTGTGCACCAGTCCCCATCAGTTGGCACCAAGCAGGACTACAAAAACTACATGCCAATCATGTGATTTTAAGCATAACTGGTTTAAATTAGCCCCTTGCTATTGGAATTAGACATTAACAACAGGGCCACAAGAACCAAGACAAATTTCATCTCTTAAGTACTTAAACAGAATACATGTATGGGAACTGTTGTGTTACTCAAAATATCTCATACCTGTTTACATTCATACACCAGGACTCAACTACCGATACAGTCCATGTAGACCATGAATCAAGCTAAGAATAATAAATCCAAATTCCAAAACTAACTTAGCTTCTTCTATGGTTACCTGTTAGGACTTGAGGGAAACTGAAAGCTCACCTAACAAAGTTACAACCATTTATGAAGGCCTCTGTTTTCTAGTTTACGCCAGTCTTTTTTTTTTTTGGCTATGTTTGTACAGTCTAAAATTATTGTTAACTACAAACAACAAAATGGGAAAGATACAAGGCCTGTAAGAGGCAAGCTAAAAACCAAGAGCTGGTTTTTCCTATAAAAGGAGATCTAACACTGCATGTTTTTAGCTGTTTTTAAAACTGCCATAAGTTTGGATAAGGGGTGAGTGCTAAAAATGCCTTATTTCTTTTACAGTTTTGCTGCAATCTATTGAGACAGACAATTCTGGTAGGATCAAAACAAAAATAATCCACAACAATAGCACCTCCTATTACAAGACAGAAGAGGGAATTCAATTGGTGTGAGTTTTCAAAGCAAGCAAATTCACTAGAATTCAGATTCCAGACACCTATAACTGATTCATTTCTTATTGGTCTTGTGACTTAAATGGGACAGGCTGGAACTGACACTGGCAATGCTGAGCAAAACAAATGGGCCAGATTTCATTTGCGTTTTGGATTCGGTTAGTACTGCTGAGGAATTCAAGCGTAATCGTCTCCCCCCCCTCAAGGCAGTGTCTGACAAGCTTGTTCTTTATAAAGCCACTCCAATATAGGGTGTTTGGAGTTGAATTTTACCTGCACTTGGACAGTTAGTTACAGGTGTCCGGTCTGGATTTCTGAAATACAATTCCACTGAATCTAGACTTATTTTGCCCCAGTGTAGGAGCCTAGCAGGTTTTTCTCCACTTTGACCATACTCCCTAGCCACAATCCATGCTTCCAAACCTATGTCCTCTTCCTATGACACCATCATACTCTCTTTTTTTTTGGGGGGGGGGGGGAAATTTGGGCCCCGGGCCCCAAAAAA
>NW_015160213.1:1455829-1576560 GCF_001447785.1 Gekko japonicus
GAGAGAGAGTGGAGGAGGGGGGAGGGGAAGCGAAAGAAAAAAAGAGGAGTGGCCCCTACTGCAAACAACAGAAGCACATTCAAAAAAGAAAGAAAGAAAGAAAGAAGGGTGGGGGGGGGACTCGAAGCGCCGTTGCCGGTTACCCACCATCTTGCAGTCATCCAGGGCTCTCTGGGTCTTGTGGGCGCCTTCCGAGGTGCTGCCTCGGCGCTCACCTTCCCTGCCGTGCAGCGGCGTCTTGCTGATCTGGAAAATCGAGCCCGTGGACCTGGGGCGCTTTTTGCGCCCATTCGGTGCAGAACTCATTCACACACATCCACCAGGCAGAAGCTGCTGCTCCGCTCAGCCCAGCCGGGGCGGGCAAAGGCGCCTGGGTGTTGTTTCTCCCCCCCCCCGCCAACCCCCGCCGGCGGCGGCCGCACCGCGTCGAGGAGTCCGAAGAGGGATCCAGAATCCCTTCCCGCTCTTTCCGCGGCGCTCGCCTCCCTCACAGGCGCCCAGGCTGCTGCTCCTGCTGCTGGCGCTCCCGAGAACCGGCCGCTTGCCGAGGAGCCGAGGAGGAGGCGGCGGCGAGCGCCCTGCCTTGCAGCATCTCTTCGTCGGCTTCACGGCAGCCGGGCAGGGGCGAGGGATGCTAAGCAACTTCTTCCCTTCAGCAGCATCGCAATCCCCGGAGCCGAGAGCGCCTGGCTGGCACGCCGCGCCTGCCCGCCTGTCTCCGCCTCTCGACCGCGCTTCCCGGGCAGGCAGGCGAAATCCGAGGGTGCTCTCGGCGAAGCCGCGCTTCCATTCAGGAGGGCGGGAGGGAGAGGCAGCCTCTTTTCAAGCCCTGGGGAGCCGCTCCTTCGTGTCCTCCGAGCAGACCGCCAGCGCCTGCCTCTCCCTCCTCCCGCCCGGCCGCTGCAGAGCAGAAGGGAAGGGGAGCGGATGCATGTGCGCGCCTGTGTGTGCGCGTGTGTCTGTAGTGTTGCCGGCGCTGGCCACGCGCAGGCGCCCCCCCCCCCCCAGCTGGGGCTTCGTTTCCAGGGCTCTAATGGTTCGGCTCTAATCGGGCGCCGGGAGGTGCTCTCCGCCGAAGGCTCCCTCGGCTGAAGAGCCCCGCGGGAACCCGACAGGGGGAGGGGGCTGCAGGGAGCCACTCCGAACTGTGCTGCGCAGCTGTCAAGAAAGTTATCACCCACACATCATCATCCCCCAAAAACAGTAGACCCCCCCCAAAAAACGACGAAAATGGGCCCTACAGATTCTAGAAAGGGGTGAGTAAATCTGGGCCAGCAATTTCCCAGACACCCTCCCCTGAGACTAAACCATCTTCGGGTACTCTCCCTCCCCCCACATGATTTCACACTTTTTACCTGTGGCAGAGGAGGCAGCCAGTTAGGTCAAGCAATGCCAGGCCGTGAGCAGGTGCTTTAGAGAAAGAGACACGCGCAGATTGGTCAAGATTTACTCATGCAAAGGAATCAGCTCACTCCTTCCAGGGAAAACACATACACCAGGTTGCCTTTCCCGACCTACTAATCCAAAAACGGATACCTAGAGAATGGGCTGCTGGGCAAGCTGCTGGCTGGGGGTGGTTTTCGGCATATGGGCATCCCAGGTGAAAAATTGCAATGATGCGCTTTCCCACCTACTTATGTGCACAGACCTTTCAGGCATATGCCACTGGCATATACTGTGGAATGATTCAGCACTGACAACACAGAAGATTTCCGATATGTATCATGCAGGCATCACTTTCTCTCCTGCAAAATGTTCCCCCTGTCCCCTTGTCCCAAATATTTAGCCCTGCTCACAAGGGCCACCTATAATAATTTAGTGGTATGGCAAATTCACCTTTGTTTATAGCAGAAGGCTAAAATTCAGAGCCATCCAATGAAGATAACTAGCAACAGATTCAGGACTGATGAGACGGTGACATTCTTAGCACAACGTCTGGTAAGCATAAAGAATTCACCACCACAAAATTGGGTTATGACCAAGAGTTCCAATGGCCCTAGAAAGCATTGGGGAAATCCACTTCTATCCATGGCCTGGACAGCTAAATGAAGCCTTTTGTGGGCAGATGCAGGCAAGTTACTTCCATGCCTTGCTCTTGACACCCAGATGCCTCTGGTTGGCTGGATGTTAGATGGAAGTTACTTTGATCCAGTCAGGCAGTTCTTAAGGTTCTTCTTATTGTGCTGCCAGCCATGAAACAATATTGTTACTGCAAGTGAACTTCCTACCTGAAACATGTGCTTATGGTATTGTGAACTATTTCATTTTACCAAGACACCTAGAAACTAAGAGGAGAAAGGCGCAAACAGTTTCAAACTTTTCTTCCTGACAGTATGAACAGAGTGGTTATTAATGATACCAAATCGACTATTTGGGACTGATCTTGTTGAGTCCCACAGTGGTTGGAGTTATACTCATTTTTTAAAATATCTGTGTTCAGCTACTAAACGAGACTTTCTGAAGCTTTGGAGTTTTGTGCTATGGAATTGTGAGGGTAACATGTGGCCCTCCCATATGATTTGAAGAATCTATCAGCCTTTGCCTGATGGACCTGTCTGCTCTGACCAGAAAAAAAGTTACAGGGTATGGTGACTGGGGCCAGCCCTGATTGGTGATACACTTTGTAAACACAGCTGTGCACTACTGATGCTATAACTATGATCACACCAATATATGCAAGCATCCTGTCCTATTCTTTGGTTTTTATTTGTCTAAATAAAAAATCCACATCTATCCATCCTTTTTATAGGGGTAAAACAGTTGTCAAAAGGCAGAGTACTTTCAAAGCCAAACTACACAGGACAATTTTTTAACAGCAGCTGTGGGAAATAATATTTCAAAAGTAAGTGGGGACCTAATTTGGCTTAAGACTGCACTGTGAGTAAGGACGTGCTGCTTCTGCTCCCCCCCCCCCATACTATTTTCCCAAGCCAAAACGGCCTGACTAGGAGGGGGACTATTTGCTCCATTTTGGAGCTGTGTGCAGAAAAGAGCAACTTGAATGATAAAAGGGTTGGAACACTTTCCCTATGAGGAAAGGTTAAAGCGCTTAGGGCTCTTTAGCTTGGAGAAACGACGACTGAGGGGTGACATGATTGAGGTTTATAAGATTATGCATGGGAAAGAGCAGGTAGAGAAAGAGGTACTTTTCTCCCTTTCTCACAATACAAGAACCCGTGGGCACTCCATGAAATTGCTGAGCGGTCGGGTTAGAACGGATAAAAGGAAGTACTTCTTCACCCAAAGAGTGATTAACACTTGGAATTCCCTACCACAGGAAGTGGTGGCGGCTACAAGCATGGACGGCTTCAAAAGGGAATTAGATAAGCATATGGAGCAGAGGTCCATCAGTGGCTATTAGCCACAAGGTATAGATAGGGACTCTGGGGCAAGTGATGCTCTGTCATCTTGGTGCTTGGGGGGGGGGTCAACAGTGGGAGGGCTTCTAATGTCCTGGCCCCACTGGTGGACCTCCTGATGGCACTGGTATTTCTGGCCACTGTGGGATACAGAGTGTTGGACTGGATGGGCCTTTGGCCTGATCCAACATTGGCATCTCTTATGTTCTTATGTTCTTATGTGCAGAAACCTGAGCCAAACTGGGCCCCTGCAGAATTCTAAAGAAATCATTCCTGTGGCTGTGGGGAAAGTGAGTCAGGTCCAGGACCTGGTTGCAACTAGTTAGAAATCATATGTAGTTTGACCTTCAGCTTCCACCACTTGATCTGTATATTTGTATTGTAATCCTCAGTGATCTTTCAGATAATCCAGATGTAAGAAAATATATAGGGCCAGGCTAACATTTTGAAACACCCAGAAGTAGGGTGCTAACGTGATTTTCTTTTTGCATGGCTCCTGTGCTTTTGTCTGCTGTGCAACAGACAGCTAGTGAACGTTTCTCCTGCACAGAGGTGAATGGAAAAATGTTCACTTTCTACATTTCTTCCTGTCAAGCAGCTATTAAAGCCTGTTAAGCCACTGGATTCTTGCCAGAAAAATTGACAGCGTACTCAGAAGGGTCAGGAACAAAGGAGCAATCAATGTGTATAGTAGAGATATTAAGAGGTGGTTTCTTTGATAGGAAACTAACATTTCAGGAAACTAAAATTCCAGAGATCCTGTAAAGCCAGACTTTTTAAAAAGGAAAAGGGGGGGAATACTCTCTGTGTTCGTGAATGGTGATTCTGGTGTCCTGGGAAGCATTTATATATATATGAATCTTCTTAGTTTCATTAATTGTTATGCAAAAATATTAAGCATATAAAGTATTAGTTGTAGATTTTCCAGGCATGTTTATTCTTATAATTTGTTCTTTATGTAAGCTGCAGTATATATCACTGTCATTTTTGTCTCCCCTTTTCCTTTTTTTCTCTGGCTGCATTCAGACATCACAAACAAACTTCAATTTGTTGTGAGAATCAGCAAAGAAACCCTGTGGCTTGACCTCCTTCCCATGCTTGTGTGGACAGAAAATCAAAAACTTCCTGGTTGTATGAAACAGTAATGTGTCATAAATTCCAAATAGAGAGAAATGACAAATTGTTGCTTGTTGTCTTATCTACAAACCAGGATTCTGAACTATAGTTTAGTATTGGTGTTGAAGGGAAATGATCTGGGTGTCATTACAAAATATAATTAAATAGACCCAGGAAGTCTTAAATTTCCTGGTCAAGTTTGAAGAGAGGAGAAGTGGAAGAAGAATGCAATCCAATGGCCTTCCATGCACACATATCACAAACAAACTGAGGTTTGTTGTGACATCTAAATGCATACTTTTTATTTGGTTACTTTATAAAAAACAACAAAAATCATTAATAAGTATGTGCTGGCCATCTCTACTATTTCATTCACAGTCTGCTGTATTTTGCAGAAGCAGAGACTTTCTACAGATAACATATATAGCCATAGTTTACCACAAACTTCACAAACGTGTCTACTTACAATGGTGAAGTGTTCCTTTCAAAACAAATCCTCTAAATGTCTGTCCACAGATGGAGAAAACTGAAGCCATCTGGAATTTCAGAAATATCTTGTGGAGGAGAAAGCACATTGGAATTGCAAAATTTTGTCATATAATTATGAATACTCCTAGTAATAATAGCAAAAATCATTTTGCCCTATCCAGACAACCCTGAGACAAATAGCACAGATATCCCTCTGTGTAAAACCAGTCAACTGAATTCAGTGTTGGAATATTCTTCCACAAATGACAAGCTTGTGATATTATATAGATTTTTGCTTCGAGAGGATAACAGAGACAATCATAGGTTTGTGTTAATCACCAGGGGTTCATTGGTTTCATCCTGAAATTCTGATGAGCCCTTTGGGAACACAGACTCATCTTTTATTTTGAAACGTAATATTTAGAAAGTAATGTGGAAGTAATGTGGAAGCCACTCTAAGTTTTTGGAACAGAGTGGTAAACTGAAGGTTCTAAATCTAATTTTTTTTAAAAAGTACAATCACTAAGCTTCTTCAAGAATCTTCAGAGAACAAAAGGCACAAAAACATAATTCCTGTACATGAGAAATTATCAGTTCAAAAACATAACCTGCAAAGATTTTACTTAGAAATATAGTTTACTCTGTGTGTGTGTATACATGCGTGCACCACAAGTCCCAGCCCCTAAGTTTGAGAAGCAAACACTGATCATGGCTGTCTGTACCATTTTAACAGCAGGCTGCTGGGGAAAAAACCCACAGGATAGTGTTGCAATCTGGTCAGACATTATTCTGGGAAATTGAACTGCTGATTCAGGAAATCTGATGATGCCATGCACCAGTAATATTATCACTTCTCCCTGTTAATTTCTAAATGGTCACAGTAGTTAAGCAATTTGCTATGAATGTTATTAAAATAATACTTACTCCTTATTACACCTTCTGAATGTTCTAAGCACTTTGCATACATGATCTCAGTAATTTACAACAACCCTGTAAGATAGGCTGGTATTCTCATCCTAATATTGCAGATAGGTACCCGAGTGAGGCTTAAGGTTACCTAGTGAGAAGTGTTACCATGTGACCATTTGCATTTGCATATTGCCTGTATTGTGCTATGATATGTTGCTTACATGCAGGGGTCATTTGGAGGGGGGACGCGGGGGGACGCCATCCCCCCGGGTGAGGTGCGGGAGGGCGGGGCCTGGAGCTCCCTGCTGGTGCCCGCTGGAGGTCGCCGCCGGCTGTGGGGAGGACACACTTCCGGTGATGTCAGGGGGTGTGGCATATGCTAATGAGTTATGCTAATGAATCCCCCTAGCTCTTTTTCTACGAAATGACCCCTGCTTACATGTATAAATATCTGTGCCTTTGAGAGCCGGAGGCTCATTGCTATGTGTGTGTGTGGGTGTGTGTTGCTATGAACTGCGATGGCAGGCCTTGCACCCCGAGGCTGCCCACGGTGGAGGCCTGACAGGGATGCCTGCCACCAAGCTTTTTGCCTGCCATGGAAATTTCCACTGCACCCTGGTCAAAAGCAGATGCCTGCTTTGGAATGTTGCAATGTGCCCCAGTACCAACGAGGTCACCGTTTGGGGTACACAGAGAGACGCTTGGATGAGCAACAGATCTGACCAGCAGTGATGGACGGTGGGAAGGAGTACAATTCCACCTCGTTATCTGGCTTGGCATCGAAAAGACAACATCCTTTATGGCTTGGGTACCCAACATCTGGCAGCAGCAAAGAAGTTGCCAGGGAAACGGAGGTGCAACCATCACCAAATGGCCCCGCTTTGATGTAGGATAGGAGAATCTGCATATTATCCACTGCCTCCCTTGTAGGACGTCACCCCTGCCCAACCTATAGCTTAGGAGTAGAGGACGTACCCCAAGTTTTATGATAGACAGAGACTGCCCCAAAAGGGAGCTCTTAAAAGGAGAAACAAGCCTTTGTTCTCTGGCTAGCTCACCCTTACCCCTAGTTTGCACTAAGGTGCTGCAGGTAACTCTTAAGTTCCCCGGAGTCGCGACCAGGGAGCGCACACGTGGCTGTGGCTGGCCCCAGCCTTTGTGTGTCTAGAGTCCACCCGCTGTTGCCTTGGCTGCCCGTCTTGGAAGAGGAGATTTCTTCTCTCAGTCGGATCTCAGATGAGTATGATCGTATACCTCAGAGTCATCCCCTTTGTTTGATGCTTTTGTTGTTTTTCATGCTTATTGTTTTCTTACCCTATTGTAACTAAGGAGCTGGTGTGAATTTGTACGCATCTGTTTTGGTATGTCTGAACAATTGCTTTAGTAAAGACAACTTGATTTTAACCCTAGCTGTTGTCTGTCTTCCTGGGAAATAGCGGGCTTTCAACACGCGCCAAAATCCGACCTCTGTATACACGGGTTTTGAACTCACGCACCGCCCGCCTCTGTACTCAGAGTCAATCCAGGCTCCCAGAACCGGTTCCGGTCCAGTTCGGGTAACAGAAGAGCAGAGGAGGGATTTGAACCACACTACTCAAGCTTTAAGTTTAGTCAAATTCCTGAAATCCCTGCTACACACTCCCTGATTTTCAAATACCTGATTAGTTATTTGTTTATTTCTTCGGATAATTATATCTCACTTTTAATCCCTATGGGGAACCAGTTTACTGATTAACAATGGAAAGCAAAGATATGAACAAATGGACAGCTCTCATAACAGATGAAAAAAGCATGCAGCCTGCCCAGGAATCTGTATTAGGACCACTGCCATTTAGTTTGTCCTTAAATCCTCTGGAATTAAGGGTGAGCAGTGAAGTGCCAAATTTGCAGTGGATATGAAACAGCCAGGATGGTGAAACCAAAGTGTCCTGCAAAGGTCCAGGAGGGTCTTTCCAAACTGCATGAGTGGGGACCAATGTGGGGAATTATGTTCAATGTAAGTAAATGTAATGTGATGCACAGGGAGGGGGAAAACCCTAACTTCACATATACGCATGGGATCTGAAATGATGGTGACTGACCAGGAAAGAGAGCTTGGTTTCATAGTGGACAGCTCAATGAAAATGGATATGTAATTTGAGGTAGCACTGAAAAGAGCAGATTCGATGCAAGAAATTATTAGGAAAGGAGATTAAAAACAAAACAGCCTGTATTTGTAATGTCCTTGTACAGGTCTGTGGTGCGCCCTCATTTGGAATAGTGTACAGTTCTGACTGCCCTATCTCAGAGCCAGGATCCACAGGGTGCATCTTGTTCCCCATGCTAGTTAACATCTACATGAAACTGTTGGGAGAGGTCATCTGGAGATTTGGAATGAGGTGCCAGCAATATGTGGACGACACCCAGCTCTATTTCTGCTGATCAGCTAAGCCAGGTGGGTCTGTGGAAGTCCTGAATAGTTGTCCGGAGAAGGTAAGCGGGTAGATGGCAGCCAATAAATTGTATTTATTTTAATGATGTTACCCGCCCTGAGCCTGCCCGCGGGATGGGCGGGATATAAAAGCAAATAATAAATAAATAAATAAAATAAACTGAAGCTCAGTCCAGACAAGACTGAGGTGCTGCTTGCCAACAGAGAAGCTGCATTTTCCCTGAAGCAGCAGGTGCGTAGTTTGGAGGTTCACTGGATCCTGGTGTAGTCAGAAGCTCAGATCTCCTCTGTGGCACGTAGCTCCTTCTGTCAGCTCCAGCTGGTTTGCCAGCTACAACCATTCCTTGAAGAGTGTGAGCTGGCCACAGTGATCCATGGTCTGATCACATTCAAGTTAGATGACTGTGCTCTATGTGGGACTGCCTTTGAAAACCGTCTGCAAACTTCAGTACAGTTAGGGATTAGTTACAGGGATTATATTACCCATGTGCTGAAAGATCTGCACTTATTTCCCATCTGCTTCTGAGCACAATTCAAAGTGTTGGTTCTTACCTTTAAGGCCCTGAATGGAGTCCAGGGTAAATGAAGGACCATCTCCTCATGTACTATCCAGCCTGCCAGTTAAGATCTGCCTTTCAAACCTTACTCTCTGTTCCCTGCCTTCAGAGGTGAGGTGGGTAGTGACTAGAGACAGGGCAGTTTCTGTGATGGCACCTTGCCTCTGAAATGCACTTCCCCTTGTTGTTTGCCTGGCACCCATGCCACTTTATTTTAGGCACAAGGCCAAAGCACATCTTTTTACGCAGGCTTTTAATTAGGGTTTTTTATCTTACCAGCTTTTTAAATGGTTTGCTTCAGTTTATGGGTAGTTTTTATGCTGTTTATGTCCATTGGTTGTTTTATTGGCTTGTTTTTATATTGAGACATTATTTTAAATGTAAGGCACCTTAAGCAGGAGGCAGCCTAAGAGGCAGCATAAAGTAAATAAGTAAGGTGCAGAAAAGGGCAACCAAATGACCAAGAGGCTGGAGCATCTTCTCTTTGAGGAAAGACCAAATAGTTTGGAGCACTTCAGTTTAGGGGGGGAAATGTGACAAAGATGGGGTACAACAGAGTGTTATAAAATTGTACATGCTGTGGAGAAAATGAATACTAGAAATACTACCAATCAGCGGCATCCAACCAAATTAATTTAAGATAGGCAAATGTGGAAAGCCAATGTTTGGTTTGGCGTACCCCCAATAACTATTATTGTCCTTTGTCCATGATTTTGGTGTCCTGTGTATTTATATATTTTTATTTAATTGGTTTATGTATACTTCATTTTAAGTGCTGTTTTAATGTTGAAATGTTTACATATTTTGATGTTTGCTTCCTTGAAGACCCCATTTGGGTGGAAAGCTGGGAAATACATGTTTCAAATAAAATAAAATAGATAAAAATAAATGCAGTGTAGCAGCTAGTGCATCAGGTTAGGATCTAAAAGAGCCAGGTTCAAATCGCCACTCTTTCATGAAGCTCACTAGGGGACCTTAAGCCATTCACACTCTCTCAGCTCAACCTATCTCACAGGGTAGTTGTGAGCATAAAACGAGGGAGCTTGGGAGGCTTTAAAAAGGGGCTAGACAAGCTCATGGAAGATGGGTCCATCAATATCTATTCACCATGTTCGGAGGCAGACAATTCCAGGAGGCAGCTTTGGTCTCTGTGCCCCAACCAGGGGTCATTTCATAGAAAAAGAGCTAGGGGAACTCATTAGCATAACTCATTAGCATATGCCACACCCCCTGACATCACCGGAAGTGTGTCATAAGGCCACACACCCCGCCCCCAACGGTCCCGGCCGCCGTCGCCGGCCTTGCAGCTCCACTGCCGAGCCCCATGAGGGGCCCGGCGGTGGACCTGCAAGGCCGGCGGGAGTACAAGGAAGCCCCGCGAAGGCCCTTCCTGGCCCCAGGCAGGCAGGGGTGGGGAGAGGCAGGGAGGAAGCAACTTACCCTCCCTCTTCTCCTGCCTCCTCCTGGCTGAATGAGGGCCGGAAGCGGGGTGGCCGGAAGCAGGGGGCGGGGCTTCGTCATGTGCCCCGCCCCCCGTACCTCACCCGGGGGAACTGCAATCCCCCCCGAAATGACCTCTGGCCCCAACTATGAGCTTTTTGAGGCATCTAGTTGTCCACTGTGGAAAATTGGGTGTTGATCTGGCAGGGCTTTCCCAGTGTTCTCATGTTCAGGTGGAATTGTCTAACACATTGAAGGCATACAGAGTTTTCAAACATGAACATGGTCAGTGGAGAGCCTCCAGAAAGGAGGCATACTGTCCTGGATGGGTTTTTACAGATATGCTAAACAAGCATATATTTAATATCTTTAAAATCGATATAGTTTATAATTTTTAAACTGCCACTAAAGGATTAAAACAATTAGTGGATTGCCCAGTCATTTACAGGATTTGGTACTTGCAGTTAAAATTAAGATGAATTAGGATATTTTCTCTCATATAATCAGGTTGCTGATGCTTCACCTTTTCAGAATTACTGCTAGTTCTAGATACAAGTAATAATCCCAGCTGACCTGTGGGAAGAGCAGAAGAGCACATGGCACTGCAGCTCTGAATAAACAGTTCCTATTGCACAAGTTAGTATACAGACTGTCACACTGGGCCAAAGTATAGAGTTATCGGTGTGTGTACTGTTGCTGGACTGCACCCTTTTGCACACTTGATAGAACAAACCTGAAATCAGAAGCCAATGGCATCCACTGGACTAAAGGGACTAGCTGTCACTGACACTTATGCTAAATGCTCACCAGCAGGTTTTCACATGACTTGCCCACTTGCCTTGGGATCTCCCAGCAGCAACCATATGGAATTATTTAGTGTCTCACACAGTCAAAACAATAAAGGGGGAGCAAGGAAAGCTCTGCAGCTGTTCATGATTGCTGAGATTTCTCTTGCAAACTTTTATTCATGTAAAATATTTTCTAGGAAGAAAGTGCTGTATGTAAAATTTGCTTAAAATTGCCTGTATACTTCCTTGTGCCTTATCATCTATTTAGAGTTGGTTTTAAGCTGTGAAAACGAACTTTTAAAAAATTCTTACCTCTTATCTGTTTCCTTCATAGTTTTTCAAAGGCTGAGCTAATTGCTGCAAGAATTAATATGGAAAAATCCATTCATTTGATGCAACAGTGAAAAGATCTTTGACTAACTTCCATGTGATCAGAGCTGCAATACAGATTTATATAACAATGCAATCAATATATATCACTTAACCTTGTATGGTTGCCCTTAAACCAACCATTTATGCAATCTAGAACCATTAAAATCAATGGAAATTTCAAAGGCTATAAAAGGATTTATAACCCAATAAAAACTGGGTCGTAATACTGATGTAGGAACCTTTTAATTCATCACTGGTGTTAGTGTAGGGGGATCCTTTCACCAGTACAGTACACTGTTGTTGGGATCAGTTCTGGCATTAAATATATCCATTAATATTTTCTCAATGGAGGGTGGTAAGCAGTGGGGTACCGCAGGGATCAGTACTTGGTCCGATGCTTTTTAACTTGTTTATTAATTATCTGGAGTTGGGAGTAAGCAGTGAAGTGGCTAAATTTGCAGATGACACAAAGTTGTTCAGGGTGGTGACAACCAGGGAGGATTGTGAGGCACTCCAAAGGGATCTGTCGAGGATGGGCGAGTGGGCATCAATGTGGCAAATGGGGTTCAATGTAGCTAAGTGCAAAGTGATGCACATTGGAGAAAAAAATCCTAACTATAAATACACGTTGATGGGGTCTGAACTGGCAGAGACTGACCAAGAGAGAGATCTTGAAGTCATAGTAGATAACTCAGTGAAAATGTCAAGACAGTGTGTGACTGCAATAAAAAAGGCCAACGCTATGTTAAGCCTCTATTAAACGGATAGGACTTTTTTTCTCCAGGCAGAGTGCAGACCCAGGCTGAGTTCAGACTGGCAGTTGGAAGTGGGAGGGAGTCGTGGCAAAAAAGACCCAGAACAAACCGTTTCGGGGTTTCCCGGTCACACTGCACTGACTGATACAGGAGCATGCTGGGGAGGAGGCGCAAGGTAGCGTTCACACTGTTGGCCCGCCCCGGTGAAGGCATGGCTGTAAGGCGCGACTTTCTTTTTGGTAATCTGGAGATATGCACATAAGGGCACAAGAAAAATGCGGCTTTTGGTGTTCACACTTTGTTGGTGCGGGATGGACACAGGATAATCGAGCTTTCCAGGGTTTGATACCACTTTCACCTGGTATCTTTTAAACTTGGGAGGGAAGCATTACGAGACGGGTTGAGTACAGCTGGGGAATGCCGGACAGATGTGCCTGTGTGAACGGCCCCTTTAATCCGTTTGTGAAACGTTTCTGAAACGTGCCTATATCGGGCCAAACTGCCAGTCTGAACTTGGGCCCACTGCTTCTGTCCAGCTTTGAGATGCTAGCTGCAGCCTTTTTATGTTTACACATGCAAGGAACAGTGATGAAAGCCAGTCACTTTCCCCCAATGAAACACCTGTACTTGAACGGGAAGATGCTAAGAAATAGGAGGTTTCTGTTTATGCTGACTTTTGCAAATGAGGCCATTTGTTTGTATTTATTCACACTCTGTTTGCATAGAAATGATCAGAAAATTCAAACAATGTGTAACCTCATTCTGTGTGGGTTCTTTGAGGCTAATTCAGGAACAGAACTGGCAAGGCAAATTGGTTTAAAATAAAAATTTCCTTACTTCAAACCGTTCCACTGTATAGAACACTGCAACAAAACTGATGTAGCTAACACAAAAACATAACAATGAACAGGAAACCGCAACAGATATTCTCTTTGATCTTGAATAAACAACTGGTTCTTGCTTACAAGACTTTGTGGTGAGTTAAGTCCCACTTCTCAGGTCCAACAAAGGTGCATGATTCTTCTCATCCACTTCTCTTTCAAAAGAATTCAGTTCCAACAAACTGGGCAACGCAGTAACCAGAATGCAGTCTGCAATTTGAAATATATAGGCCTTCAATAACAATATAATTACTACAATATCTGAAGAAGTGTGCGTGCACACGAAAGCTTAGGCCCAGAATTAAACTTTGTTGGTCTTAAAGGTCCAACTTTGTTGGACTCAAACTTTGTTCTATTGCTTCAGACCAACATGGCTAGCCACCTGAATCTACAATAATACCAGTTAAACTAAATTTAATCTCCCCTTTTACTAAGTAATTTTCCATACAAAGTTTTCCATACAAAGTTTACATACAAAGATGATAAAAGCCCAGCAAAATCTTATAAAGCTTCCCAGCAACCAGCCTGTTCCACTGTTGCTAAGCTCCACACACCGACAACCCCCCCTCCTAAACCAACTAGTTCTTGGGGATTACAAATGCATAGAAGTAGAGAAGAGGCTTTTAAACTTGCTGGGAGACTTTGGGCCAGTCACACAAACTCAGCCTAGCCTGCCTCACTGGGTTGTTGTAAGGATGAAATGGAGGAGAGGGGAATGATGTAAGCTGCTTTGGGTGCCCATTGGGGAGAAAGGTGGTAAATAAAGTAAATAAACACAGTTCTAACATGCTTTATGTAATGTATTGAAATGATTACATGAATCACCTCATAGGACTCCCATGTTAAGCTTCGAGCCAGACCAGGGCTCCTCTGAGCGAACTTCCTATTGGTCGCTTCGT
The DNA here is from genome assembly GCF_001447785.1 of Gekko japonicus. NCBI lineage: Eukaryota > Metazoa > Chordata > Lepidosauria > Squamata > Gekkonidae > Gekko > Gekko japonicus. Next base: position 1,469,805 of record NW_015160213.1, read on the forward strand.
AACAGCGACCAATCAGAACAATACCATTCCCTAGGAGGGAAAGACTCCCATTGGTCTTTATTCTAGCAATCTCATTGGTTGTTATTTGTAAATAGGCGTGGCTACATTAGCCCGGTTATGTTTAAAAGGAGCATAAGCTCCCACTGTTTTCTGTTCTGGTTTCTCACTGAGTTAGTGCTTGTTCGTTACTTCCAATAAAGCTGAATCACTTGCTGAATCACTGTACGAGTCCTTTGTTAGCGCGATCTAACAATTGGCGACGAAGGTGGGATGTTAGAGCAGGTAGGCAGCCCTGCGGACATCCACACTTCGGACTCGGAAGAAAGCGAGCAGAGCACAGCAGCCGATCCGGCGGAGGCGCCACCAGCTCCGGTGCCCAAGTCTCCCCCGATGGCTGGAAGCCAGAAGTTCGAGTGCTTCGAACCCTCCTCAGAAGACTGGGACTCCTACCTGTCCAGGTTCGAGTTCCATCTGGAGACCCACGACATCACCGATGAGGCGAAGAAACGAGCATGCCTCCTGAGTTCCTGCGGGAAGGGGACCTTCGACATAGCCAGGTCGTTGGTGGCCCCAACTGATATAAAGACTGTCACCTACGCTGACATCACGGAGAAGCTTAAGGCTCACTATTCTCCACAACCGTCGGAGATCGCCTGCCGGCACGCTTTTTACAAGCGGAACCAGGCCGGAGGCGAGACCATCGCAGATTTCGTGGCGGCCCTTCGCAAAGCCGCACGGCCATGTAATTTCCACAACGTGGAGGAAGCCCTCAGAGACCGTCTCGTCTGCGGTCTCAAAGATGAAAGGCTGCAACAGAGGCTGTTCGCCCGCACCACCCTGACCTGGGCAGTGGCCTACGAAGAGGCCGTGGCCGCGGAAGCAGCGGAGAAGTCCACGAAGGAGGTCCGCCAGCGGGTGGCAGAGCCCAGTATACACGCTCAACGAGACAGCGAGGGCGAAGACGCGGATGATGACGTCAACGCGGTTCGAGGCAAGCGGACCCCAGCGAAGACTACCAACGTCAAGCCTTGCTCCGGTTGTGGCGGGAAGCACCAGCGCGACTCCTGTTGGGCTCGTGATGTCGACTGCAGAGCGTGTGGGCGGCGTGGTCATCTGGCCAGAGTCTGCAGATCAGCGAAGAAGGATCCCTCAACTAACAACCGGTCAGCGCAGAGGGGCACTCCAGTCAGCACCCAAGGCAAGACCCGTTCCTCAGCATCGGAAGCAAGCTGCCAGTTGACGGCGACCTTGTCGAGCGCATCGGCCGTAAATCGCACCAGCAGCCAGGGCAAGATCACCGTGACTCCACTCCTCGACGGCCGACCCTGTACAATGGAGGTGGACTCAGGATCGTCCGTGACGGTGATTTCTGCCGCGTCCTGGCGCCAGTTGTTCCCGAACCGAAGCCGGCGGCGGCTCCAGCCTGCGGGAACCAGAGTGTCCGACTTCCAGGGCAACCGAATTCCCTTGGCCGGACGGGACTCTGTTACTGTTGAGTATAAGGGGAAATGTGTTAAACTGTCATTCCTGATTGCAGAGGGAGACCGGGTTAACCTGCTAGGGTTAGATTGGTTTGAGCCATTGGGCATTGGTATTTCTGGGATTAACAGGATGTCTGAAAATAAATGGGGCATGCTGTACGACCTGTTCCCTGATGTATTTGCCGAAGGGTTGGGGAGGTACAAGGGCCCCCCGGTTGCGTTTGACTTAGATCCGTCAGTCAAACCTATTAGGTTGAAGTATCGGAAAGTACCTGTGTCTCTCAAACATAAGGTGGAAAAAGAGATTGACAAACTAGTTGAGCAAGGGGTTTTAGAGCCAGTACCATACAGCAAATGGGAGACCCCGATCGTAACCCCTGTCAAATCAGATGGGTCCATACGACTATGCGCCGATTACAAATGTACGATTAACAAGGCGCTGCAGCAACATTCGTACCCGGTCCCGGTAATAAGCCACATTTTGGCTTCCCTGGGGGGTGGCAAGATTTTCGCCAAATTTGACCTGGCCCAGGCATACCAGCAGTTGCCTGTCACCCCGGAGGCTGCCGAGGCCCAAACAATTGTAACCCACCAAGGGGCTTTTAAAGTGAACAGGCTGCAATTCGGGGTCAACGTAGCACCTGGGATTTTTCAGGGCCTCATGGAACGTCTACTAAGGGGGGTACCTGGCACAGTGCCCTATTTTGACGACGTGCTGATTGCGGGCGGGTCTGAACAGGAACTACTGGACCGGGTTAAAGAGGTCCTCAGGCGTTTTCAAAATGCCGGTCTCAGAGTTAAGCGCTCAAAATGCACGCTCGGGGTGGAAAGTGTGGACTTCCTGGGGTTTCGCATTGACGCAGAGGGAGTCCACCCCACGGATGAGAAGGTATCTGCAATCCAAAACGCCCCCAGGCCGGTGAGTAAGAAGGAGCTCCAATCCTTTTTAGGACTCCTGAATTTTTATCATGCGTTTTTACCGCATAAGGCATCAGTGGCGGCCCCTTTGCACGCGCTTTTGCACAAGGAGGCAAAATGGAAGTGGGGGCAGGCCGAGGAAAAGGCTTTTGTGGGAGTCAAGGAGCTGCTGACATCTAATGCCGTACTCACGCATTATGATGAACACAAGCTCCTGGTGTTAGCTGCTGACGCTTCACCTTTTGGAGTAGGCGCAGTTTTAAGCCATCTGATGCCTGATGGGAGCGAAGCGCCTATCGCTTTTTATTCTAGATCACTATCTGCGGCAGAGCGGAACTATGCCCAGATAGACAAGGAGGGTCTGGCGTTGGTAGCGGCTGTCAAAAAGTTCCATGATTTTATTTTTGGCAGACGATTTTTGCTGGTCACTGACCACAAGCCGCTACTGGGGATTTTTGCGCCCGATAAGCAATTGCCAAACATCATGTCCCCACGCATGCTTAGATGGGCGATATTTTTGCAGGCTTATGATTTTGACTTAGAGCACCGGCCTGGGAAAGCGATTGGGCATGCGGATGCCCTCAGCCGGTGCCCGGTGCCGGACATTGGCGCAGACCCTGCCCCCGCCTGTGAGGTCTTGGCAATTGAGGAGCTTCCTCGACCCCCGGTATCATCCAGGGACATTGCAGCACACACGGCCAAGGATAGCGTGCTGTCCCGAGTATTAAACTGGGTTTGGAGGGGGTGGCCGGTTGGAAGCGTTGAACCGGAGTTCGGCCCTTACAAAAGCCGTCAAAATGAACTATCCATTTCTAAGGGCTGTGTATTATGGGGGAACAGGGTGGTGGTTCCTGACAAACTCAGGACGAGAGTGTTAGAGTCGCTGCACGAGGGTCACCCCGGTATGGTACACACCAAAGCGTTGGCCAGAGGGTATGTCTGGTGGCCGGGGCTGGACAAAGAGATCGAAGAATGGGTACGAGGGTGTCCCAAATGCCAGCAAGTCAGACCCGATCCCCCACAAGCTACACCCCAAGGCTGGGAGTCATCTGGTAAACCCTGGGCCAGATTGCATATAGATTTTGCTGGCCCTCTCCAAGGGCAAATGTTCCTAATTGTGGTGGACGCTATGTCCAAATGGCTGGAGGTCGTGCATATGAAATCGACCACATCACTTGCTGTGATCCATGCGCTCCGCCGACTTTTTGCCACCCACGGGTTGCCTGACGTCATCGTCAGTGACAACGGGCCTCAATTTGTGTCTGAGGAATTTAGGCTCTTCCTCACGAGTAATGGCATACGCCAAATGACTTCGGCCCCTTTCCATCCGGCATCTAATGGCCAAGCCGAACGGATGGTCAGGACGGCCAAAGAGGCCCTGGGTAAAATGGACGAAGGGGACTGGAGCCAGAGGCTGGGCTCCTTTCTTTTGCTGCAGCACACCACCCCCTGTAGTGCTACAGGCCGTAGTCCGGCCGAATTGTTAATGGGGCGGAGACTCACGACCCGTTTGAACCGAATGCACCCAGACCTCACTGAAGAGCAATCCGAGCGTACCACGGCGCAACCGAAGGTGCGCATGTTTGAAAAAGGGGACAAGGTTTTCGCACGAAATTATGCAAACGGGCACTTATGGCTTCCTGGGGTTATATCCGACTCTGTGGGTACTCGAATGTATGTGGTGCAGTTAGCTGACGGTCGAATATGGCGGCGCCACATAGATCAGTTAAGGAGACGTTGGGCTAGGGACAGCGCTGACTCTCCGACGGCTGAATCCCCTGATGTCGAGTGGACACCCCCAGAGCAGGCGGTGAGTACCGAAAGGCCCGGTACTGTCCCCGAGTCAGGGCAGAACCCTGTGTGCGGGGCTGAAATCCCAGTCGAGTCTGTGCCTGATCCAGGCTGTAGTGAACCCCACTCTGACCCACAACCTTGTCTGCCCATGGAGCCTGCACCGCTCCGCAGGTCCCAGCGTTCGCGGCAAATGCCGACTTATCTGAAGGACTATGAGTGTAAATACTGTTGGAATAACTGATGTACAAAGGTTGATTGCATGTTTGTAAATAATAAAACAATTGGGATGATGGCTTAACTTAGGGGGGAGGAATTGTAATGTATTGAAATGATTACATGAATCACCTCATAGGACTCCCATGTTAAGCTTCGAGCCAGACCAGGGCTCCTCTGAGCGAACTTCCTATTGGTCGCTTCGTAACAGCGACCAATCAGAACGATACCATTCCCTAGGAGGGAAAGACTCCCATTGGTCTTTATTCTAGCAATCTCATTGGTTGTTATTTGTAAATAGGCGTGGCTACATTAGCCCGGTTATGTTTAAAAGGAGCATAAGCTCCCACTGTTTTCTGTTCTGGTTTCTCACTGAGTTAGTGCTTGTTCGTTACTTCCAATAAAGCTGAATCACTTGCTGAATCACTGTACGAGTCCTTTGTTAGCGCGATCTAACACTTTATTATTACCTGTTTTTTCAGTATCCATTTTCAAATGTGTAAGTATATTACAAGTTGTGATCTGATATTTATTCACAAGTGAGCATATTCGGGACCAAGTGTTCTAATTTCAAAAAGTGTTTTTATTTTTTTAAAAGACAAGCTAGAAACTTATGAAATTTCCTACTTCCAGGGATGTTTCTAATTATACCAGTTGTAATATTTGTGAGGTACGACTTACAATTTTCCACTCCATAAATGCTATGAATATATACTATTTATAAAATATTTACTAAGGAAGAAATACAGGCGATCACCTATTATAGTATGCATGGGAAGGCTTCTTACAGAGTACCATGCTGTGAATCTTGTATCTTCTGTTTTTTTACAGGGACTGGTTGGTAGGATAGAGTGGGATCTCAGCTGTAGATGCTGATAGGCGATGGAGATAAAATGCCAGTTTATATTTTGATGCAAATTCAAATGATCCATTTTAATGTTTAAATTAGTATGTATGTTCTCTCCACTCCAGGATTTCAGTGTGTTACCCCCCCCCCCCCCGGGTCGAGTTCCTGTGCCAACCAGATAGGAAGAAATCCAACTGATGATAACTTTTGCATCACAGGAAAAACATCATCTGATGAATGGCTGTCTGTCATGAGGCCATTAATGGTCTGGAAGTTATGCTTGGAAAAGGCGGCAGGCCTCTTTTCAATATCTTTTGATAATATTCTCTTGGTCTCATTTTATAGGCTCTTTAATGGCAGCTGCTTGTACTTGTATTTGAGTCAGTGGCATTATTTTCATAAAAATTACACAGTTAACCATTCACTTAAAAGTGAAGATCTCCATATTGCTATTCCATCCTGAAAGGCAAGAGATGCCACCTGGCCAATTTGGGCTCTGGCACATACATCTGGCCAGTTTATTTTTAAAATACTTTGATTCTTGGCTAGAAATTAAATTTGAATATATTTAAATGAATGAAGACATGCAATGAACAGCAGCAGCCATGTTGTAAAAGACTCTCTCATGCCTAAAATTCCAAAAATATTTTTATATTCTTTCTCTGTTTGGCCTCTGAGTGGACAAAGCACAGTTAAGAGTATGTTCGCAAAATAACACAATCCTCACCTTTCTTGCTGATACTAAATTGTCATCCACAGTGGTGTCAGGTTTTGTGAAGAAAACTACTGTGCTTGAAAACTCAGTAATTTGAACACTTGAAGCTGAAAGCATTTTTCAGTGTGAGAGACACACCATTTCCCTGCCCTGGATAAATACAGTTCCATTTTGTGGAATAGTGGCTTGCTACTGCCTTGTGGTTTCAGCCATTATGAAGGCCTGTGGTTCCTTGTTGCCATGGTTTCTGAATAATGTTGCACAGAGCTGTTTTATTTAGGCCCCTCTGTGCAGCTTATCTTTGGGGACGTATAAAAAACATGATTTGCCTGAAGGAATAGAAACAAGGCCCTTTCCAGTGAGAATTTATTTATGAGGAATTCACCAGTGATAAAAATGGATGGTAGGTTCCAAAGGCCACAAATATTCACTGGAATGTAAAACAGTGGATGATAGGTGAAGCTCACATATTGATAATTTGCAAAACTATTCTCTTATCCCCTATCCCAACAACAAACACATAACGTTGTCCTCCTATACCCTTCCCTGGCTAAGATACATCAAGCTTTTTACGCAGTTATTTTCTGCCATCCCCATACCTCCCTCATATCATGTGACTCTACAATCCAGCCCTTCCTGTCTCACCACATGCCTAGAAGCCATTTTGTCCACTCACAAAGGACAATGGAAGACCTTTCCGCTCAGGAGCAAGGTTGCTCTTCCCTTTCCTCAGACATCCTATCTGGAACTAAGAATGATGACAGCACCGGGTTTGGTCCTTCGTCCCCAGAGGAGAGCCAGAGTGGTCTGGTCATTCTCCACTTCAATGATGTCTATGAGGTGGAGTCTAGGAAAGAGGAACCAGTAGGAGGCGCTGCCAGGTACAAATCTCACTTCTTTTTAAATAGTTATGTGGGGAGGGGGATATTCATATTTTTCCAAGTTGAGTTGAGGAAAAGCACAGGAAGGTGGGGTGGTTCTTTTTTTTTTCTTGAGACAAATAACACCAACCAGGCAATGAAACATGATCCCCCTCAGGTGCATGCTTTGTGAGACTCTTAATTGTTAGCAAACCTAACATCACCTTTCACTGTTTAACTCAACCAACCGTTAATGGACACGTGAGATGACAGCACATATTTGACAGTTCCAGGTTTGAGGCAAGACATACTTTGGATGAACTTATAGAAGCATCAGAAAATACCGTAAGGCTGAAAGGCAGTTTTATTTCAAATATCCTGCCTGGCTATCATTCTTGAGGCTCCTGTGCAAGACAGCTCCTCCCCATTCAAATCAAAATGAGTTTATAAAACAAATAATGGGAAACTCTAATTGGTCTTATAAAAATAGATTCGGGTAGGTAGGTGTTGGTCTGAAACAATAGAATAAAGTTTGAGTCCAGTGGCATGTTTAAGACCAAGAAAGTTTAATTCTGGGTATAAGCTTTGTTTTAAAACTTTGTTGGCCTTAAAGATGGCACTGGACTCAAACTTTGGTCTTATAAAAGTTATTGAGGATAAAGTGAGAGCCTTGTGGATTAAGGGTGTTTTTACAAGAATGTGTTTGTATACCCTGTTTCTGTGAGATTATGTCAACTGGACCTGAATTACATCATATATTTAAAGGCCTGTATTTAATGAGTATTTTTTTAATGTGGGAGAGGATAAAGAAAGAGAGCCTAGATGATGCATTTCCCTAGGGCAAAAATGGAAGTCAGTTTAAGATTGTGCTTGTTTAAAAAACTAAGAAAATTAATCATGTTTTATCCCAGCCTTCATACGGGCAGCTCATTTTATCCCACCCTGACTCTACTTTATCCTCACAACAACCCTGTGAGGTAGGGTTAGCTGAGTGACAGTGATTGGCTCAAGGTCATCCAGTAAAGCCAGTCCTAGCCCAGGACTAGTCACATGACTGCCTCTCAATTATCAGTGGTGTCCTCTAGATTATTTGAATTAAACTCAGCATTTTTAGAGACTAATTCCATATGGTAACCATGTTTGTTTTCAGTAAAAAGATCATTGTGTATGACTTTAAGGTATCATAAAACATTGTTTTTGTCTTTAAGATATCATACATTTCTAGAACATGGTGCTGGAATGAAAAATATATGCTCTGTTTCTGGGTTCTAAACCACACGAATAGTATGGAGAATTTTTTAAAAAATGTGTTGGGAGACAGAGAGACATTATCAAAGTCTCTTGGCAAAGCAGTCTAGAAAGCTCAAGGAAAAGGAAAGGCACAAAAGTTCAGTTCCTTAGGTTACACTGTGTGTTTGAGGTGCCAGTAAAACAGGGAGCAAAAAGATATGTTCTCTATTTTAAGCCCTCTTTAATAAACCAGGAAATAATGGATCTTTTTCTAAAAAAGTAATTATCCTAAATGACATTTTATTATTTATTTATTAGGCTTTTATACCACCCTCCCAGCAAGCGGGCTCAGGGTGGTGCACAACAGATTCCTATAAATATAGGACATTGATCTGCATTTTTGTGTTGCTCAGCTTTACATAGAGCAACTTTGAAACTTTGCTAATGTTGTTTTTCTATAGATGGTTTGAATACATTTTAAAGAGTGTTGCTTCTTGCTATTAAACTGCTAGTAAACCAGCGTTAAATGAGTGCACTGCAACAAGATCCTTTTCCTGTTTTAAATTAGCTTTTTGATCACTATGGACATTGTTTGCTGTTGTTAAACAAATCTTATTCACACATATGTACTGTTGCGCATACGTTTATACATAAGCCCTTGGCATATTTCACACCTAAAAGAGCCAGTTTGGTGTAGTGGTTAAGTGTGCAGACTCTAATCTGGGAGAACTGGGTTTGATTCGCCACTCCTCCACTTACAGCTGCTGGATGATCTTGGGCAAGCCATAGTTCTGACAAGAGCTGTTCTCTCAAGGACAGTTCTGGAAAGAGCTCTCTCAGCCCCACCTACCTCACAGATGTACAGGGTTTACCCACCCAGGCCAGTCCAGGGATGGGAGGGAATCCAGTACTACATTAAACAACAAGCCATGAGACAGTCTTCACAACAATTTGCCACCAGAACCTCTTTTCACTAGTCCCTGCCTTTCCTAAGGGAGAGATTCCAACCCTTAGTTAGTATCTGGGATTTAACACGATAGCAACTCTGTCCAGAGGTGCACACTCTTACCAAGGTAGCATATGTGGTCAGGGTTAGGCACTAGGCTCAGACTTGGAATTCAGTTACAACATCAAAACAATTTAGCAATGAGAAGGATCTTTATTCAGTACAGAGCTTAGCACAGACTACCAGAGATTACAAAAATAACAAAGGCTAGGTCTGTTTGCCTTAACTAAAAATTAATGAGTCATAGTTACCACGTCAGGAGTATTCATCAGTCCAAGATAGTCCAAGGGATTTTGAAGGGAAATCCCATTTTTGCACACCATGTGCTCCAAGTCACAAAGCAACTCTTTGTCTTTCAAGAGGCAACATTTCAGGTGCAATAAACCAGACAATGACAAGAGGAGGAAGGGAGAGCAAAAAGCAAGAGCAAGAGAACTCACTCCCCTAGGGATCAAACAATTATACCCCAATTCCAGTCACAAATTAGATGTGGTCATCAGCCAATTGCGAGTGGGCATGGGTGTGCCCAATTTTTGGTTGCTATAGCTGCGTGTGGGGATAGGCTATAAGTTTGGGACCCCACCTGCAGTCATCTGACCCCAAACTCCAGCTACTTCATGGTCTTCGTGATTAGTCGCATGTGGGCCAGAAAGTGGAGCCATGAGGTCTGGCGTCTGGCATGAAAGTGTGAAAGAATGTGGGTTTATGTCATGGCTATTGAGGCCATATGGCCTCACCAATTGGCTTGCAACAGGAAACAAGACACAGCATGTTATCAAAAGACATCACAGGAGAAGGCATGTGAATATAGAAGCAATATTTCTATACAACAGGGTATCTGTTGTGGGGAGGGGAAGGGAAGGGAAAGGAGTTTGTAAGCCACTCTGAGACTCTGAGTGAAAGGTGAGGTATAAATCCAATATCTTCTTCTTCTAAAGTTGTATTCAACAAAAAGCAACATGTTCTGTCAGATTTTATGAATACTTCAAGGAAATGTTTTTATATGCAGCAGCTGACAGATAGAATCTTTCTTCCAATATGTTCTCAACCCACTTCACAAATTTTACAGAAATGTATAGATACTTTTTCAAATAAAGAGTAAAAAACCCAGAAAAAACTAGGGAAGTTTATTTTATATGTATTACATATGGCAGCTTTTGTTAGTAACACAGGAATCCTAGAGCAGTCGTTTCCAAGTTAAGACCTATACAGTGCAATTCAAATCGAAAGAAAAATGTAAGCAAGTGGCTTGATTGAGAAATCGCGAAATCATGGGTTAATTGAACTAAATATGTTTAGTGTGATTGCCCAGATGTGGACAACTGCAACTATGCTTAACTATGGTATGTCAAACCACAATCTCTTTTGCAGCTGTTTTATTGACCACCAGTAGTTTTAACTATAACGAAATATGTGTTACAACTTCAGCTCCAGGCTTATATTTTAAAATTCCCTTCGAAGAAGAAATGTTTATCTTAGGTATTTTTCTCACTTGTATCCCATACTTTCTGTACTGAGCTCATACTAGAGTATATAAGATAATCGGCGTCATGGATCTGCAGGTCTTCTTTCAAGGTGGACATTCTAACCATCAGGGTAATAATGTGTGATTTTTACAAAATATTTGGCAAAGGCTGTTTTCCCTGTCACGTACCTACATAGATACTTGAAAGGACATAACTGTCCTTTTAAAGATCTACTGTAGTAAGAAAAAATGAAATTATCAAAGAACTATCTTGATAAAGAATATAGTTAAACTTGAGTCTAGCAGATGTCCATTGCTGGCAAAATTCAGTGCACAGAAATGTAAACTTGAGTCCTGTTACTTTCAGCAGGACTTAAGAGAGTGCATAACTGTGACAGAAACTTCTGAATGTATATTAAAATTATCAGGATACGGGGCAGAATTAGAGTAAATTCTTTCCTGCTGGGATGAATAAATTACATGAGAATGTAGCAGCTTGCTAGTAAATATTATTGGACTCAATTAAGTAATACACCAACTGTGACTGAAGTACATATCCATCTGTGTTACCCAGCTATCACCCACATGAGCCGTGGCCTATAGACTCAAGTGGGCAAAGAAAAAGGAGTCTACAAAATCAGAAGTCTACTAAAATACCCTGGGTAGCACACTGGCAATCTGATCCTAATTCCCAGACACTGGAACATTGCTGGTGCCAGCACAGTGCTAACATGCTTAGTCATTGGCTGTGTCCATACAGTGAGGATTCTTGATTTCCCCATTATTGTTGCTGGAAATGCTGGATCGTTCCTCAAACCTGGTTTAGTAGTTGTTTTCTGAAAGAATGCAGTTAAAGCATATTAGCAATATCCAGATGGGAGGTTTGTGTGCACATTCCTCTTGTCAACCACCATTTCCCCTGCTCCCCCCCCCCCATATGCCATCCGATTACTTTTTTAGGGCTTTAAAAATGGTAATAATTGGGGTTTTTAAAAAAACAACAACTGGTAATTGCGTTAAGTGCAATACTGTTATAATGATGTTAAGTGCAATACTGTTATAATGATCTCCCTGAATGCTTTCATATCACAGCTTCCATTAAAAAAATACATTTATTTATTTAATTGATTCATGCCTCACCTGCCTCCCCCAAGGGGACCTGAAACGGCTTATATCATTCTCCCCTCCTCCATTTGATACCTCATTTTGTTAGAGGCTATGGTGGCTCAGAGCTGCAGACTAGAGCTCCTGTCTCCGGTCCCAGCTCCTGCCAACCTAGCAGTTCGAAAGCAAGACATTGCAAGTAGATAAATAGGTACCGCTTTGGTGGGAAGGTAACAGTGTTCCACGCACCTCAGCATTTAGTCATGCCGGCCACTTGCCCACAGAAACATCTTCAGACAGTGCTGGCTGTTTGGCTTGGAAACGGAGATGAGCACCGCCCCCTAGGGTTGGCTTCAACTAGTTTTCAAGCAAGGGAAACCTTTACCTTTTTTTTGTTTTTGTTTCTGCAACAAAAAGGACTAGACTTTAAAAAATGCTGGGAATTCAGAGCAACTGGTAAGGCACTAGATTCTTATATATTGCTGCAGAACAGCACACTAGCAATTACTGTTTTTAAGAAAGCTCTTCAAAAGCCTTCTGGTTGTGCAGTGGGAAAAATAATGACCATGAGAATCCAATGGAAGGAAAAAGGTGCCAGTGTGGGTGCAACTTTGGAAAACACGCACTTTCCTGTGCAGACAGCTTGCTAATATGCTTTAACTGCATTCTTTCAGGAAACAATTACTAAACCAGGTGTGAGGAATGAAGTAGCAAGAATGGGGAAAGGGTACAAAGTGGGTGATTAGAGGACAGCATGGTATTGGGGCTGCCAGCCTCCAGGTAGGTCCTGGAGATCTCCTGAAATTACAATTCATCTTCAGACTAGAGATCGGGTTCCCTGAAGAAAATGGCTGCTCTGGAGAGTGGACTGTATGTTATGGTATTATACACTGCTGAGGTCCCTCCCCAAACCCTGCCCTCCTCAGGCTCCACTCCCAAAGTCTCCAGGTATTTCCCAACCCAGAGTTGGCAACCCTACATGGTATGGATGCTCCCCCCCCAAAAAAAAAATATCCTGCAGGAGTTTGGAAGCTAGGTAGGAAAAAACCTCTAGCTTCCCAACTCCAAGGAGCTGAGAGTGTAGCAACTACACCGGAGTCCACAGCAACACTGCAGTCATCATTATACTCCTGCATGCTGATGATACTCCTGTATCCACCATACACAGCAGCAGCCAACCAATATATGCGTATGCCAGCACATCACCTTGACCATGCTCTGTCCCCACCCATACAAAGGATGCAGCAAAGGGAACAAACGAAACCCAGAATCTCCGTGGTAGGGAGGGCTGTTGCATGCTCAGGAGTACCCTGTGACTATCATTCTGGAAACCTGGCTGATATGGGTTTGAATGCCTCCTTACCCTGCTGACTGATGGCTCTATGAGAAAGAAAGTATGGTCACTCCAACTATATCATCATTTGGCGCAGTCAACCACGATGTTGTCTTCCAAGCAAGGGGTCATGTCTCAAAGAGGAATTAATGCCTCTAAAAGTAGCTTTTTGCAATACATAGGGGACATTGATGATGATGATTTTATTCAGTTTATAGATTACCCCCCCCCCAAAGGGCTCAGGGTGGTGCACAACATCCAACAAGTACATATCAATCAATAGCTAAATTCAGTTTAAACAATTTAACAAAACAAAACAATGCAATACATGCAGTAAAACTAATCCACGTGGTGTTTGATGCCAATTTATACCCTTCCCCATGGGGGGAGGGGGAAGGGGGGAGAGTAACAGAGGCCAGGCTTGATGGTAAACCATTGCGTCCTCAACCATAGGCCTGATGGAACATCTCTTTCATACAAGCCCTGTGGAACTGTACCAAGTCCTGCAGGGCACAGATGTCACTAGGTAGAGGGTTCCACCAGGCTGCCCCCTGGCTTAGGTCAAGGACAGCCAGATGTCTTTTGGGCCAGGGATCACCAGGAGATTTTGCTCCCCAGAGTGTAGTGCTCTTCAGGGGGTATGCCAGGAGAGGCGGTCCCAGATACTAGGCCAGTAACAAGGGAACACGTAAAATAGCATTAACAACAAGTGAGCACGTAAAATAGATGTCTTAACTAGATAGTCATTTCTCCAGAACATAGGAATATCCAGAGTGCAAGTGGCAACAACTATGTTCCAGTTTTCTGCCTTTGAAACTGACAAAAAGTAGTTCATGTAACTTCTAGTGTCAAGCATATCTCAGTGTAATGTATTGCTGTACTCAGTGTTGTTGTTGTTCAGTTGCACAGTCGAGTCCGACTCTTCGCAACTCCATGGACCACAACACACCAGGCCCTCCTGTCTTCCATTGTCGTCCGGAGCTTGCTTAATTTTATGTTCATTGCATCAGTAACACTGTCTAACCATCTCATTCTTTGCTGTCCCCTTCTTGTTTTACCTTCAGTCTTTCCCAGCATCAGGGTCTTCTCCAGTGAGTGCTCCCTTCTCATTTGGTGGGCTAAGTATTTGAGCTTCAGCTTCAGTATCTAGGTTTCCAGGGAACAGTCAGGGTTAATTTATTTTAGGATTGACTCTCAAGAGGCTTCTCCAGCACCATAATTTGAAAGCATCTATTCTTTGGTGCTCGGCCTTCCTTATGGTCCAACTCTCGCAGCCAAGCGTTACTACTGGGAATACCATGGCTTTGACCATACGGACTTTTGTTGGCAGAGTGACGTCTCTACTTTTAGTATGCTGTCTAGGTTTACCATAGTTTTTCTGGTACTCCCTTGCTTTCTCCATAATCCAGCGAATCTTGGCAATTTGATATCTAGTTTCTCTACCTCTTTGAAACCCAGCTTGTACTTCTGGAAGTTCTCTATCCACGTACTGCTGAAGTCTAGCCTGTAGGATCTTGAGCATGACCTTGCTAGCATGTAAAATGAGTGCAATTGTGTGATAGTTTGAACATTCCTTGGCATTGCCCTTCTTTGGGATTGGAATGTAAATTGACCTTTTCCAATCCTGTGGCCACTGTTGTGTTTTCCAAATTTGCTGGCATATGGAGTGCAGCACTTTAAGAGCATCACCTTTTAAGACTTTGAATAGCTCAGCTGGGATACCATCATCTCCACTAGCTTTGTTGTTAGTAATGCTTTCTACGGCCCATTTGACTTTGCACTCCCGGATGTGGTTGTCAAGGACACTGAGGTCCTTCTTGTATAGTTCATCTGTGTATTCTTGCCATCGCTTCCTAATCTCATTTGCTTCTGTTTGGTCTCTACCATTTTTGTCCTTTGCATGGAATGTTCCCTTGATTTCTCCAGTTTTCTTGGAGGGATCTCTAGTCCTTGCCATTCTTTTGTTTTCCTCTATTACTTTGCATTGTTAATTCAGAAAAGCCTCCTCATCTCTCCTTGCTGTTCTCTGGAAATCTGCATTCAGTTGGGTAAATCTTTCCTTTTCACCTTTGCCTTTCGCTTTCCTTCTTTCCTCTGCTATTTGTAAAGCCTCATCAGAAAGCCACTTTGCTTTCTTGCATTTCTTTTTCTTTGGGATGGTGGTGATTGCTGCCTCCTGTACAATGTCACGAACCTCCATCCATAGTTCTTCAGGCACTCTGTCTATCAAATCTAGTCCCTTAAACCTATTTTCCACCTCCACTGTATATTCATAAGGGATGTGATCTAGGTCAAACCTGAACAGCCTAGTGGTTTTCCGAACTTTCTTCAGTTTATGCCTGAATTTTGTAATGAGTAGTTCATGATCTGAGCCACAGTCAGCTCCAGGTCTTGTTTTTACTGACTGTATAGAGCTTCTCCATCTTTGACTGCTAATGATATAATCAGTCTGATTTTGGTGTTGCCCATCTGGTGATGTCCAAGTGTAGAGTCGCCTCTAAGTTTGTTGGAAGAGGGTGTTCGCTATGACCAGCGTGTTCTCTTGACAAATCTCTGTTAGCCTTTGCCTGGCTTCATTTGGCTCCAAGGCCAAACTTGTCTGTTATTCCGGTTACCTTTTGACTTCCTACTTTATCATTCCAGTCCCCTATGATGATAAGGACATCTATTTTTGGTATTACTTCTAGGAGGTGTTGTTGGTCTTCATAGAACAGGTCCACTTCAGCCTCTTCTGCGTCAGTGGTTGGGACACAGACTTGGATTACTGTGATGTTGAATGGTTTACCTTGGATTTGGACTGAGATCATTCTGTCATTTTTGAGATTGTATCCCATTACTGCCTTTCTTGCTCTCTTGTTGACTATAAAGGCCACACCATTTTTTCTACGGGATTCTTGGCCACAGTAGTAGATATAATGGTCTTCTGAGTTAAATTTGCCCATTCCCATCCACTTTAGTTCACTGATTCCCAAGATATTGATGTTCAGTCTTGCCATCTAATTTTTGACCACGTCAAGCTTACCTTGATTCATAGATCTTACATTCCAGGTTCCTATGCAGTATTGTTCTTTGCAGCATCGGACTTTCCTTTCACCATCAGACACATCTACAACTGAGCGTCCTTTCAGCTTTGGCCCAGCCACTTGACTCTTTCTGGGGTTACTTGTACTCGCCCTTTGCTCTTCCCCAGTAGCTTATTGGACACCTTCTGACCTGAGGGGCTCACCTTCCAGCATCATATCTTTTAGCCTTTTGTTACTGTCCATGAGGTTTTCTTGGCAAAGATATACTGGAGTGGATTGCCATTTCCTTCTCCAGTGTATCACATTTTGTCTGTAGTCAGTACTTATGGTTAAAAAAAATCTGAGCAATCAGAAAAGGTTTTGTTTTTGTTTTAAATAGGGAGCACTTTGTATTATTTATTTATTTATTTAATTTTTTTGTGTAACTGGCCCAAGCTTCCATGGCATGAGTAGGGATTCAAATCCAAGTCTCCAAGATACTAGTTTGGCAATCTTACCCACTACATCACGCTTGCTCTGTAAAAGGCATCCTGCTGCCATCTGACTGTTTGGAAACAAACTAGATGTAAAACAGTGCCCAACTGTCCATCCGCTTGGCCACTGGAGGGAACAAATGATTGATCGCCAATTAACTGTTTTTCTCTGGATTCCAGAGACCTGTAGTTACCATTTCTTCCCCTTTCAATTCAGTTCTAGCAAGCTTAGCCTCATTCAACTGACCCAGCTGTCTGCTTAACATCATAGTGAACTAGATCCCTTGCGTGTTATCCACTCTGAACTCCTAATTCCTAAAGCCAGGATGATCTTTCCTGGTGGCTCCATATATACATGAAATATAAATGGACTTTATACAGTTCTGGGAATAGAGGCATTCTGATAAAGCAAGACAGAGACCTTTTCATAAATATTGCATCAGCAGTGTACTTAGGAGCAATTTTATGGTGATATTAATTCTATGATCTCTGAAGCTATATATGTAGGGAGAAAACTGGGTCATGGAGCGCTGCAGGATTTTTCCTAAGATGTACAGGAACCATCCCACACTACTGCTTCCCTGTAACAGATAGTGTCATAACCCATTTAATATGGCCACCTCCCTGCCATGTAAAAATACTGTAAAACAACATTATCTTTGGTATCAAAAGTTTCAGTACAATCGACAAGATTTCCTGCTGAGTTTCAGACAAAGGTTGTCTGGAAGGGCTGTCGTACGTGGGGCTGGGGCTCAGTGGTAGAGCATTTGCTTGCCATGCAAGAAGGTTCCAGGTTCATGGCATGCAGAAGATCTTCTTGTCATCTCCAGTTGCAAGGTCCAGGTAGTAGGTGAGTTAAGGGCTTCTGGAGAAGTCATGGTTCTGTGACTGAGATGAATTTTTTAAAAATCCTGTCATGCTGAAGTTTCTGGAGCTGTAAGTTGAAACCTGTTCTCAGTCACATTCCCCCGACGTTCTGATTTTTCCCTTATATTTCTAAAACCACCAGGTGTCTATGGGTTTACATTTTTGTCTTGCAGGTTTGCTACAGCAATAAAAAAGTTCAGTGTCTTGAATCCCCTTATAATCTTTAGTGGTGACTGTTTAAATCCATCAGCCTTAAGTGTTATAACAAAAGGAAAACATATGATTCCAATTTTAAACTCACTTGGAATACACTTTGCAGTATTTGGTAAGTACTACTTTTCATCCATGTTTACCTCACCTGCCCTTTGCTCAACAGCATCACTTAACAGTAAAATGAATCTCAATGGGGATAAATGTAAAGTTCTGCATTTAGGTAGGAAATATCAAATGCATAATTATAGGTTGGGGGAGACTTGTCTTGGCCAGTAGTATGTGCGAAAAGGATCTAGGGGTCTTAGTAGACCATACACTGAACATGAGTCAGCAATGTGATGTAGTTGCTAAAAAGGCAAATACGATGTTGAGCTGTATAAACAGAAGTATAGTGTCCAGATCATGTGAAGTGATGGTACCACTTTACTCTGCTCTGGTTAGACCTCACCTAGAGTATTGTGTTCAGTTTTGGGCACCACAATTTAAGAAGGATATAGACAAGCTGGAACATGTCCAGAGGAGGGCAACGAAGATGGTGAGGAGTCTGGAGACCAAGTCCTATGAGGAAAGGTTGAAGGAGCTGGGTATGTTTAGCCTAGAGAGGAAACGACTGAGAGGTGATATTGTAACCATCTTCAAGTACCTGAAAGGCTGTCATATAGAGGATGGTACGGAGTTGTTTTCTGTTGCCCCAGAAAGTCCAACCAGAACAAACAGGTTGAAATTAAATCAGAATAGTTTTTGGTTAAACATTAGGAAGAACTTCCTGACAGAGTGGTTCCTATGTGGAACAGGCTTCCTTGGGATGTGGTGGGCTCTCCTTCTTTGGAGGTTTTCAAACAGAGGCTAGATGGCCATCTGACAGCAATGCAGATTGTGTGAACTTAGGCAAATCATGAGAGGGAGGGCAGGAAGGGTTGCCTCAATGCTTAGTTCTTTTGGCCCTTTCTTACACGTCCAGGGAAATGCTGATTGCCACTTTAGGGTCAGGAAACAATTTTTCTCCAGGCCAGTTTGGATGGAGATCCTGGAGGTTTGTTGTCATCTTCTGGGCATGGAACAGCAGTCACTGCGGGTATTTGTGAATCTCCTGCATTGTGCAGGGGGTTGGACTAGATGACCCTGGAGGTCCCTTCCAACTCTATGATTTTATGAGTCTATGATTCTGTCTAGGGGTTCTCAAAACACAAATGCTGCTAAAATTCAGTCCTGCTAGGACTAGACAAAGGTTTCTAGTTTAGTGACATAGTGTCCCAGCGTTTAGTGTTCTGTGATGCTGGAGCTGAATGCTTGAATTGCCAACTTACGTTTAGAGTATTTGTGATTAGTCCTGATGAAGTTTATTGGGCTGCAATTTTATTTATTTATTTATTTATTTATTTATTTAACAAGGCTTTTACCCCGCCCTCCGCTGAAGCGGCTCAGGGCGGCTTACAACAATTTAAAACAACATACAATATAAAACCAGCAAATACGGATATAAAATACAATAAAACTAACTAAGTACGGCAGTGTCCTGTGGTAAAGTGCTAGTGTGACCCAGCTGGTGCAGTCAGTTCTTATTTGAATGCTTGGTGAAACAGCTCAGTTTTCACCGCTCTACAGAACTGCTGGAGGTCCTGTAGCGCTCTAATTTCATTAGGGAGCTCATTCCACAGCGTTGGTGCCACCAGGGAGAATGCTCTGGTCCTGGTTACCATCATCCTGGCCTCCCTAGGCCCGGGGGGGAGGCAGTGTTGTGATCCAGACCGCAGTGCTCTTGGAGCAATGTACGGGGAAAGGCGGCCCCCAGGTAGGCAGGCCCCTGACCATTTAGGGCTTTAAAGGTCAAAACCAGCACCTTGAAGTGAATCTGGAACGCTGTTGGAAGCCAATGCAATGACTTCAGCACAGGTTGGATGTGTTCCCACCTGGGGAGACCCAACAACAACCTGGCTGCTGCATTTTGCACCAGCTGCAGCTTCCGAAGTTGCCCCGAGGGCAGCCCCATGTAGAGAGCATTACAGTAGTCTAGCCTCGAGGTGACCATTGCATGGATCACTGAAGTCAGATCATTGCGCTCGAGGAAGGGGACCAACTGCCTAATCAGCCGAAGGTGATAAAAGGCTGCCTTGGCAGTGGCCGCTACCTGGGCCTCCATTGTCAAGGAAGCATCCAGGAGCACACCCAAGGAAGTAGATCTTATTATCTTCGTCAAACTGTCACGCCACAATTATTCATTTATTTATTTGATCGTTATCCCATCCTTCCCCAAGGAGCTCAGTGTAGCATGACCCATTAGGCATCTCCTAATGACCCTGTGACATAGGTTGGGTTAAGATGCAGCAGTAAACCCAACGCCATCCAGTGAACTTTATGGGAGAGTAGGGATTTGAACCTATGTCTAAACACATCGGCTTTGAAACGGAGATGAGCACTGCAACCCTAGAGTCGGATTCGACTAGCTTTCGAGCAAGGGAACCTTTACTTTTACCTTTTACTAAACACAGTAGGAGAAAAACCCCCGCTAAACATTGGAGGAAAAAAACATGCTTGGAAAGTTTTTTTGTTTTTGTTTTAAAGGAAGATTAAAAGAAGAAATATCACCCTCCCCTCAGAATCCCCCCTCCCCTATTTCCATCCCACTGTTGCCTTTTCATACGTAGCCAGATATAGTCCGATTGGAACTGAGGAACTGACTAATGGGATTTTGTAGCCCATACAGTTTTTTTGTTAATGCCTTGTAAAGATGAAACACCTTTGAACAGATAAGGTCAAAGATAATGTAATGATTCAGTATCTAAAATATGTTTCTATTAATCATGGCATGGTTCAAAGATATGGTGTTACATGAACAGTAGACAAAAATGATCTGTGAATGGTTGGCAAACTGGACAAAGTGACGGTTGCCTAAGCGAAGTTACCTTACAGACTTTTGTTTGACATTACATCTGAACTGATAAGCAATGGTCTGGGGTGTTATTTTACCTTGGGGACTGCCTGACTACAAGGAAGGAGGTCTGGTGTGAGCAGAAAATGAAAACGTTCTGGCGGCTCTCATTGGCTCTCACCCAAAGCACTCCCTCTTCTCACCTTCAGCTTGCCTGACCACAGTTTGTCTCCTCCCACACAGCTGTTTTTTTTTTTTAAATGACCATCTGTAGATCCGATCAGTGCTCTCCTGCTGCACATAACTTTCATACACCATGCTTTAAAGAAATTCCCCAGAACATTTATTGTGGGATACATTGGTATGGGAGAAGAACGGAACTAATGTGGAAAAGGAAGCAGAAAATTGCTAAACATAACTTCAGATGACGATGGAATGTGCCTGGCACTTTGCCCTGCCTGGAATAGCCCAGAGATCTCTGAGGAGGCAAACTCTGAGCTTCTCTGCCCCGCTGTGGTGGGTAATCTGTAACAGCAGATTTGAACACACAGTGATAGTTTGTATGTAGTTAGGCAAGGCTGAACAATCTGGGATAGTTTCCAGGGATTCTGGTGGGAGACAGATAAAGACATGAAGAGTGTAAGCATGGTTTGAATGTATATTTGGAACACAAACCAAGCTCAAGTTTGAGTCCAGTGGCACCTTTAAGACCAACAAAGTTTTATTCAAGGTATGAGCTTTTGTGTGCAAGGCACACTTCCTCAGATACATTGAAATGGAAGTTAACAGTCCATACTTATAGGCAGATGGAAACAGCAAATTAGCATACAACGTAGTGAAGATGTTTTAACAGATGCAAAGACCAAACAGGAATAACAAACTAAATTTATAACTTCCATTTCAGTGTATTTGAGGAAGTGGACGTGCACATGAAAGCTCATACCTTGAATAAAACTTTGTTGGACTTAAAGGTGCCACTGGACTCAGACTTTGTTCTGCTGCTTCAGTGACCATATAAACTTAGCTCATTATTCCTGTTTGGTCTTTTGATCTGTTAAAACATCTTCATTATGTTGTATGCTAATTTGCTGTTCACTGTCTGCCTATAAGTATGGACTGTTAACTTCCATTTCAATGTATCTGAGGAAGTGTGCGTGCACACAAAAGCTCATACCTTGAATAAAACTTTGTTGGTCTTAAAGGTGCCCCACTGGACGCTAATTTGGTTCTGCTGCTTCAGACCAACAGGGCTGCCCACCTGGATCTAAGCCCAGTATGTTTCTCTTGGTAATAATATTGAGATGTAATTTTAAACAACTTATTTTCTTTTAGGAAACCATGAATTCGATTTTGGCTTGGACCTTTTGGAAGAGTATTTGAAACAAATGCATTTTCCTTGGTTCCTCAGCAATGTACAGGATAAAGTTACCTCTGAACCACTGGGACATGGAGTTATAAAAACTATTGTTACTTGGAATGGTGTGAAAATTGGTTTTATGGGATTAGTGGAAGAAGACTGGCTAGATACCTTAGCTACAATCAATAAAACAAATCTAAACTATGTTGATTATGTTAAGATTGCCAATGAACTATCTGTGGAGCTGAAAGCTGAGGGAGCAGAAGTTATTATTGCTATGACACACATGAAATGGGTGAATGACATAAGGCTGGCCCAGAATACCGAAGGAATTGATCTAATTCTAGGAGGGCACGACCATGATTATGGGATTAAAAAAGTGAAGGGAACATGGATTGTGAAAAGTGGAACTGATTTTAGAAATTTTACAAAAATAAACGTAAAGAAGATTGGTGAAGCATTTCAGTACACGTTTCAAAAAACAGATGTTTTGCAGCATTTGGAGGAAGACACACATATACAATTGTTAATAAAAGAGTCTACTCAACATTTGCAGGTAAATTTATTTACCTGGTTACTGTTTTTTGAAATGGGAGGCTAATAAAATGGAGAACAGCTACTTTCAATGAGTTGGATGTTATACCAATTGAAATGTGAGCCCACACGAGGTTTGTATGGAGGTCTGATGTATCTCACTGGCCATTTAAACTACTATTCATGTGTAGATCAGCCTGAGAAGGTCCTCCAACTGTCTAAGACAGCAATCCTAAATTGAGAACTAGCTTGGTGTAGTGGTTAAGAGTGGCAGACTCTAATCTGGAGAACTGGGTTTCATTCTCCACTCTCCCTCCACATGAAGCCAGCTTGGGTGACTTTGGGTCAGTCACAGTTCTCAGAACTCTCTCAGCCCCACCTACCTCGCATGGTTATTGTGGAGAGAGGAAGGTGATTGCAAGCTACTCTGAGACTGATTTGGGTAGTGGAGAGCAAGGTATAAATCCTCCTCCTCCTCTCAGAATCTTACTCAGGCGTATTCAGTGGGGTTTACTCTCATGAAAGTGGTTTTAGGATTGCACTGTAAAATACAGGAGCTATGCATGGGTAGTGTCATGTAGTTGTAAAATTCAATGTAATATATTGCCTTGGCACATTATATCTGCTTTGTTGACTGCTGAACTGATAGCATGGGAATCTTGCTGGGTGAGGTTCCCTCAATTCAGTAGAAGAACATCCTCAGATTTTATTCTTGCTCCTCACATCTGCTTTTATATAATGGTTGCTAGGCTTAGAACCTTAAAGTAATGAACAGGCTCATCCTAGTAGTATTGTTTAACAAACTATTTGAAAATCTGATATTTCATCTTAGAATTGCTCAGAGGAAGGTGCCCTTAGAGGTAAACAGCATAGTTCTAGCAGTAACATCAAGAAGGATTGACTACATCTAGGCTGCAGTCACACACATTACATAATCCATTTTCAATGCACTTTCCAACTGGATTTTGCCAGTTCATACAGTAAAATCCAGTTGGAAAGTGCATTGAAAGTGCATTGAAAGTGAGGTATTTAGTGTGTGTGTGACTGCAGACCTAAACTATCCCTGGCAATTCTTTGTATAATGTAACAAGAAATGATAGAATGACATTTCTGCTTGTAGAGTTCCATTCAAAAACACTTGAATTTATGTAGCTTTTACCAGGTTTTGTGCCTCTGCCAAGCAAGAAGCACAGAGTGGTGCCATGTAAACAAAGTTTAGAATGTTATTGTTATCTGAAGAAGCCAGGTGTTGCTGTTACCCACGGCCCCAGACTGGGTACCTGGCTGCTGCACAGTAGTCAGGTCCCTTGGGGATCTTCCTTGGTCTTTGGGTGTATGAATGCTGCTGTGTTCTTCCCAGAAATACTTCCCTCTAAGTGCTCCTTCCACTCCTTCGTGCCCTGCACTTCCTAGTAGTCCTTAGACCTAGCCAAATTATTGCCAGAAGAGGGGTTACCCTGAGCCCAAGGTCCTCTTGCTGGCCTGCCTCATTGGCTACTGTTGGGCTTTGAGGCCCTCCCTTGGCATTCTGCCTGCCTCTCAGGGCTCACTCCAGCCCCATCTTTCCTCCTTGGGTTGCCAGGCTCTCCTGTAAGGGTATTGCTGCCTGACAACTCCTACTCCCAGCCCCTTCTGCCTTGTTACAGCCTGTGGGCCATCGTAGGTCACCTGGCCAGGTGTCTTGATCAGCCCGACCTTCTCATCATCTAGTCCATTGTTACCTCCCTTTTCCGTCTGTGGCTTCCTTGTCACCTTTACCTGCCAGTCCTGTTCCTCAGACCCCTGGCCATCTTTTGATGGTGCTGCTGGCTGGAGTAGCCCTGCCCTTCTGCCAACATCCCAGTGTCCCTTCCTGCCCAGCTGTGTTCTCTTCTGGTCAGGCTGCCAAGGGCACCCCGACCCCTCCAAACTCCATGGGGCTACACAGGTGCCTATACCAGCTTCTCCATTCTAGTTATAGACAAAGGCCCGATTTAAAATCCATGTGGTAATAATGTAGCAGAACTGGTTTCCGTTATGTCCAGTGCCACAAATAAACTAGTTCTCTGATACCTGCACATGTGTCATTTTCATACCAACACATTCCTGGAACACAGATCCCTAGCATTCTTAATTTTTTTGTGTTTAGGCACCAGGGATTTGGTTTATATGGAACTGAATGCATGCAGCCTACCATACGTGGGTTTTTTATTTTTTTTATAACAACCTTGGTCCCACATTTAAACTGGACGGCATTTGTAAAGTTCAGGAATAATCATTTTTCTTTCATGCCTTGGATCTTCTTTTGCACCCCTGATCTAAAATGCCATACTTTCAACATAAATCTTTATTAGTTAGAATCTTTGCATCTAATAAACTGTTCATTCTGTAGAGTCTTCTAAAGGAAGTTCTCTGCCCAATTGATGTGGATTTAGATGGTCGTGTTACAACTATTAGAAGAGTGGAGAGCAACTTGGGCAATCTGGTAGCCAATGCCATGTTGGAAGCTACCCATGCAGATCTAGCACTGCTTAATTCAGGTGGTTATTGGTAATATTGTTTCATACTGTTGTATTGGTCAGATTGTTATGCAGACTGTTTGAAGTCTAATGTGCTAGAAAGACATTAACAAAAGATTATTGCTTGAAAGAAAACATCTTTCTTAGACATTCCATGCTATAAGATTTATCAGCGCAGAATCCCCCCTGTGAAGTTAATAATTTAGGCTGAAGCCTATTTTAGTAATGGATGTGGCCCTTTATCTGAGTAATAGCTACAGTCCCTGATTTGAATATTTTTTCATAGAAATAATACTTGGATGTCACTGGCTTATATCAAACCACACATTCTGAAGCTTTAAGAACACTTTTCCCCTTTGCTTGCTCCTGAGCATCTGCTTACTACCACAAACAGATGTTGGGAACTCAATGGGTTATAACAAGAGGGCATGTTGGCAGAAATTGTTGCCCAGTCTTTTAAAAAAACCCAAACTTAAGTGCCCTTAAGTCTCTTGAACTGTGTGGTTGGATATAGGCCACTGTCATAAATATTAAACAATAACATTGTTTCTCAGTACCCTTTCAGAGAGTTATGTTGTAACCTTCTTGATGGGCGATTTTGTTTTGATTTTTATAGGAACACTTCGTTCAAATCAAATGCATGCTAAAGGGAATTTTACTATGCATGACCTTTTGAGTATTCTTCCTTTCATGGATGCCCTTCTAGTAGTCAGAGTTACAGGCAAACAACTGTTGGAAGCACTGGAAAATGGAGTTTGTAGATACCCAGCTCTCGATGGAAGGTATGCAGTATCATTTTTCTTTTGTGAATGTCTCTGAAACTGGATTTTTAATTTTGTGATAGTCAGCATTTTACCATCTTGCTTACTGCATATGACTTAGTTACAGTGTTAATTACGACATAACTTTATGTTCCTGTAAATAAGGAACAACACATTTGTATGATGTCAGTCACACAATTTAAGACTAAGTAGAAGAGCTACAGCAGAAATACCACACTTTGGAGGACAAATAAATAGGATCTTTATGGTACATTAAAGGGTTTTTTTTCGGTAGCACAATCTTTTTTATGGATTTGAGTCCATTTCATCATGTATTTTTTCTCATGGATGAATCTTACTGAGTGGACTGTACTACATGAAAGCTTAAGCTGGAATTAAAAATTTCTTAATCTTTAAAGTGCCATAAGACTCCTGCTTATGTTTCCTGCAACAGAGCACTAGGGTGCCAACCTCCAGCTGAGGCCTGGAGTTCTCAATGGATTATATATGATGTCCAGACTACAGAGATCAGTACCCCGGAGGGACTGGCAGTTCTGGAGAGCAGACTCCAAGGTATTACATCCTGGCTGAGCTCTCTCCCCTCTCCAAATTCTGCTGTCCCCAGGCACCACTCCCAGGAATTTTGCAAACTGGACTTGGCAACCCTGCTCTGGACTCCTCTGTCCTTTTGAAGTCAATAATCTAGAAAAGACTGTGCTATCATCAGTATAGCTAATTGTCAGTATGGCTTCATCTGTGGATCCTTAAATCCAGACACTGAAGCCAGGAACAGACAAGACAGATTGTCTTACAAATCCCAGAAAATGATCTTGTTTGGTGGGGGAAAATGTTTGCAGGAAAAAAAGGGGGAGGTTAACCCTCCAAAAGAATAGAAGCAGTGCCTGTAGTTTTAAGAAATGAATGCCATCTCACAGTGGGCATTTTGGGGGTTGCTAGGCAACCACACCAGCATTACCAGCCTTCAAGCCTTGGTTTCTGCCAGTAAAAAGTATGGGGAGGGAGCAAGGCTTTTTCCAGAGCTATTTTGGCCTCCCAGGCTGCCCCTGCTCCCCTCCCCAACTTCAGAGGGAGGACTCACTGAGGCCAGGCCTGGCAGCTACCACTAGGTGACTCGACTTACACAACTCACCCAGGCCCAGAGGCAACCACCTGTCATCTCACTACTATGCAACAAAGCCACTGCACAATTTGCCTGGGAGACCTGCAGTTTATGCAACTCACCCAGGACCAGCAGTAGCTACTGGATGACCTGATACCATGCAACTCACCTGCACCCAGAGGCAGTCTCTACACAACTTGCATGACTTGGCCAGGGCCAGTGGTGGCTGCTGCACAACTTGCCTGAGTAACTTGCTTCTATATGATTTTTGCAACTTGGCTAGATATTTTCTAGGGAGATAGAAGCTGCTGCGGATAGGAAGAAAGCTGAGAACCAGTGTAGTGTAATGGTTAGAGTGTCGTTGTGTAGTGTAATGGTTAAGTTGTTGTTGTGAGGATAAAATGAAGGAGAGGAAAATTATGAAAGCTGCTTTGGGGTCCCATTGGGGAGGAAGGTGGGGTATAAATGAAATAGATAATAAACCTAAAGATGAGGGGGGCAGAAAAAAAGTAGGTTGGTTGGTGAGTGGGAAGGAGAGAAGGAAGCAGGGAAAGGAGAAAGGATATAGGGGCTGTCAGGAGAAAGGGAAGAGGATACAGAAGAAAATGAAGTGATCCTTGCAAGTCTTTTTGGGTTCCCCATTTGTTTTATTTATTCATTGCATACAGAACTGTAAGCGTTCAGAGGGAAAGGTGTCAGTATTTCTAAGAATAAATAAAGTTGGATGTATTGGAGAGGAAGCAGTATTCTAATAGAGTGGAATTTGGAATGACAGATGATAGAACAGAAGATGGGTTAACAGTGGCTGCTCCAATTACTATGCATAGATCGTTGGCACTGGGTCATCCAACAATCATTCAGAAAAGATGTTTTGTTTCCAGAATGTTTATTTTGCACTTGTAATGTCTGACTCTAGTTAGCGCTCATACTGTGTGGAATTTTAACTATTGTTTATTACTTCACAAATGCTGCTACTGGAAGGATTAATGAGAATAAAATATTTCATCTACTTAAATACAATATGGAATGGTTCATGCAGTGACACTTCTCAGGCATTAGTTTTGTTGAACAATAATAATCATTGATACAAAGAAACATACAATTGTGTTATTCATCCTGTTCCTAAAAAATGATTTAATATTATGATAAGCCTAGTATTCAGAGCAGAAATCAGTATGGAACTTGTCTATTGCATAAGTTTACTGTTGTAAGAGAAGCACACAATGGCTGTTTCCATAGGGGTTATTTGCCCCAAGCCCAGTGCTGTTCTGAGGTGCGAGGCTTTATGCTTCTGCACAGCATCGTGGTACATTTGTGCACCTTTTGGGGTTATCCCAGTTTTTCTCTGATTTTTCTCAAGCCTGCTTTGCTGCAGAGTTTTGGGAACGATCACAGCAAAGCTTGCATGGTTGCCATGTGAGCAGGAAACTTCCGTCTTCCCTGTCTTGTCCACATGGCAGCCATTTTCTCTGCCCCTGTTTCCCTGCCCCAATTTGATTTCCTTCTCTCAACACTGCCATTGAATATTGCTGTATCATTAGAATGATATCGCATTTTAGTGTATGCATACATCTGTTTCTGAGAAAGTCAACACACATTCACTTTACAAAGGTAACCTGGGCCCAGTACCTGGAGAAATGTGATGTTCAGCTGTACATGTGTTGAATGTAACCAATGTTCCCTCTAAGCTGTGGAGTCTTGTGAGCAAAAATCCTACCTTGTGAGCTCCTGGCATGAAAGTTGTGAGCCAGTGATTTGGCTGCTGCATAAATTAGTTTCCTTTGGAGCCATCCTTCCTGAGCTGAGACAAAAATGTGTGAGCCAGAGGCTAAAAAACTGTGAGCTAGCTCACACTAACTCAGCTTAGAGGGAACATTGAATGTAACGTGAGCATACATAAAGAAAAATCAAATATACACTGTACTTGGATTGTATGTGTGCTCTCTGTAACTTGTGAACTGGGGTTCTCTGAATTCTCAGCTTTCATTTTTTGAAAAGTTTTAGCGCTTTGCTTTGCAGAGATATAAGAGGAAATGCATATCTCTGAAATTAAAGTGTGTAGAACTTTTAAAAAATGAAAGCTGGGAATTCAGAGATCCTGGTACACAGATTATTATATCATTATGTTCATTTGCTAATTTAAAAAAATCCCTAAAAAGCCATGGTGGTGTGGGGGCAGGATCCATCATCGTATCTTCCCAGATTTTTTTTTAATGGAAAATGATACTGCCAGTGTCCCAGTTAGAAGGGAGGAAAGCAGTGATTTCCAACCCATGTAATTTCACCAAATGAAACTGACCCCCTGCTGTGTGATATTTCTGTCCTCCTTCCTACAATCCCTAAAATACAGTCCCTAAAATGCAGCTTTCTATATTGCCAGACCCAATGACAGGCTGGAAGGCTCTAATTGGCCACTCAGTCTGGCAAATCTAGCTGGCCAGATAGTAGGGAAAACCGGTCTGCATCACCTCTAGATTGGATCCCACCTGACACTAGGTGAGGGAATGTCCCTCCCAGTATTTTTACTGTTTATTTAGATTTTTATATCCTGGTTTTCTTCTAGCTTAAAAATTATTTCCTCAGCTTCCATTTTATCCTTATGACAATAACCCTGTGAGGTAGGTTAGGCTGAAAAACTCCAGGACTTACCTAAATGCACCACAATGGTGCGCAGAAGCAAGAAACAAGTGCTTTGAACCCAGGACAGATAATCCACTTGAACATGTTCAGTGTATATTTTATAACAATATGTAGAAGAATAGATTGGGTAGATTATTTTGAAGGGGTTGGTCTGTGGAAAGTATTCATTGGTGAACTTCTGTATCATTTTTTTAAATGCTGTTTTACTAACATTCAGGTTTCCTCAAGTGGCAGGAATAGAATTTGGATTTGACCCAAATGCAGAGCCAGGGCATCGAATTTTAAGAGACTCTATAAAAATCCAAGGACAGTATCTAAAGAGAAAACACATCTATCAACTTGCTATTAAGGAATACTTGGCTAATGTGAGCGCTGAGTTTCATACAATATGAAAAGTGTTCTTTTATGAAAGTATTTCTTATTAATGTTGGGAGGAATCTGCAAGTAGTTTGCCACAGAACAGAGAGACAATGGAACTAATTGCCAGGGGAAGCAAGATGGGTGGATGGAATGAATGGCCTTTGGTCTGACTCAACAAGGCTCATGTTATGTTATGAAACAGAACACATGAAGTTGCTTATACTGAATCGGGCCCTTGGTCCATCAGGGTCAGTATTGTCCACTCAGACTGGCAGTAGCTCTCCAGGGTCTCAGGTAGAGGTCACATCACCCCGACCTGATCCTTTCAACTGGAGATGCTGGGGACTGAACCTGGGACCTTCTGCGTGCAAAGCAGATGCTCTATCCCTGAGCCATGGCACTTCTTCCAAATTATATAACTTTATTTCTTGAAACATTTGAAACCATCCTTTGAGTATGGTGTGTAGAACATGCTGCTGTTACAAGATTGGTTTAGATGACTCAGAAATCCCTTCCAACACTATTAGTTAGGATTTAATGTCACCACATCACTATTGTAATGTAATGTATATGGATTGAAATACATATGTGTCTTTATTTATCTTTAAAAGCTATGAAATGGGAAGCTTTCTCCTAGTTGCCTGAAATTTGGCAGGGAGGATCTGTTGAATAAGAGTTTGATCTCAGTTACATGAAGAAAAAATAATTACAGGTCTTCCTTGTTCAAACCAACAGAATCAAATAAAGGACGTAATAAAGAAAAACAAGTGTAATAGCTATAATATAGTTAAAGAACGTACAGAAATTAAAACTAAAACAAATGAAAACATTTTTGATGCACATCCTTACTTGTATCTTTAAAATGTGTTTAATTGTGGATGATTTTAAGGTCTTTGGCTTTTCAGGGAAAAGATGGTTATGTAATGTTTCGAAATTGTCCAAGGATGTTTGGTACAGAAACTGCGCAGACGTTTTTCACAGTGGTTATGAATCACTTTGAGTCCATCAAAATAGTTAGAGGAACCAAGCAGTGCTTCTCTGGCCATCGAATGAGTTTAATTACCAAATCAAAATCGACATCATTAATAGGTAAAAGTATCATACGTCTTTTTATGAAAAAGGTTTTTGCCCATAGGGGTTGCAGTGTTCCAGTGGTAAACTCTGGAAATTATTCTGAATATGTGATTTTACATTCTTTCTAAAATCACTTTAGTTACTGGGAGCATGATGGTTAATACTGTGTTTTCATCCAGTAGAAAGCAGAATGACTTACATCAAGTCATTCATTGTGTTAGGTAAAAAGCTTACGCTGGTCAGCTGACCTCTGGAAGGAAAACCCCTCCTTTCCAGGTAAAGACTTGTCTTAGGTCAGGGGATTAGAATCTTGGCATGGTCTACTAGTGCACCCTTTTATGTAGACAGTGTTATGCAGTGGTTAGAGACTGTGAGGAGCCCTGGGTTCTTGAACACACACACACACACACACACACACACACACATGAAGAGCTACCTTATTCTGAATCAAAACATTGGTCCATCAAGTTTTGTACTGTTTACTCAGACTGGCAGTGGCTCTTCAGAAGTTTACGTAGAGGTTTTTCACATCACCTCCTGTCTGGTCCTTTTAACTGGAGATACCAGGGAAATCCCTACAAACCATGATGCTCGCTGGGTGACATTGGGCCAGATGTTATTACTCAGCCTGATCTACCTTGCAGGATTATATGAAGGATAAAATGGGTGGGAGGGAGGAGAACCATGCATGTGGCCATGAGCTCCTTGGAGGAAGGGCAGGGTATAAATAAATAAATGTTAGGACTGAGAAAATATTACTATTTTATTAGTTGTTGTAGATTTTAGAATTTGCACCCCACAAATCTACAGGTACATAGATGATACCTTTATTATATTGAGCCATGGAGAGGTAGAATTGATGGAGTTTTCAGACTCCTCAACAACATCCACCCGAACATACAATTCACCATGGAAAAAGAAATCGAGGATAAACTCCCATTTGTAGATATCATGGTCATCTGCAAAGTCTACAGAAAACCAACTCTCACGGATCGTTATTTACACAAAACCTCCAATCACCACCCTTGGCAAAAAAGAGGCATAATCAAAACATTAGTAGACCGTGCAAGACAGATATGTGAACCACACTTTCTCAACGATAAACTAAATCATCTAAACCACGCAGTTCAAACAAATGGCTACTCCAAGAATGAAATCAAAAGAGCGATTAAACCAAAGGTAAAACAAACAACTGAGGAAAAATAGTCTCCCACAGGAAAAATGTTTTTGCCATATATCAAAGGAATCACTGATGAGATGGGAAACCTTATGAAAAAACACAACCTAAAAACAGTATTCTGACCCACCAGAAAAATACAACAGATGCCACAATCAGCAAAAGACAGAAGAGACCCCTTCACTTCTGTAGGAGTATACCACATACTCGGCTGTTGTGGACAGGTTTACATTGGGACCACACAGCATAGCATCCAGACAAGAATAAAATAACATGAAAGACACTGCAGACTGGGCCAACCTGAAAAATCAGCAGTGGCTGAACATAGCCTAACTCAAACAGTATCTTATTCCAAGACACTGAAATGCTGGACAACACATCCAATTACCATGTCAGATTACACAGGGAAGCCATTGAAATTCATAAACATAAACACAATTTCAACAGGAAGGGACAGAGCTTAAAAATAAATAGGGCATGGTTTCCTGTCCTAAAAACACAAAACGCTCTACATCTCACAACAGCACTACCAATAAGATTAGAATTTCAACAGCCAATCCATATGCAAAAGCACCTCCTCAGGAAAGCCCCCCCCCCATTAGTATGTCACAGCCTGGGAAACTCCTACAAGATAATGACTCAGCCCTACCCCACCTTCCTGAGTAGATATCAGTTTCCTGCCTACCATTTTTATTCTCACATTGACACAGAGAGTCCTCCATCTTTCTGTGTTATACCTCTGAGGAGGCCAATCACAGCTGCTGGTGAAATGTCAGGTACTTCAATGCCAAGACCACAGCTATACAGCCTGGAAAATCTACAACTAATTAACTCTGGCCGTGAAAGCCTTCGAAAACATATTACTATTTTATTGTTTTTTATTTATTTTTCTTGGCAGTCCTATATCTAGATTTCCTCCATTTCTGTGTAGTGTCTGGGGAAACACAGAGTGCAAAGCAATGCTGTAATTCTATTTCCCACCATGTAGTGAGTTTCTCAGATGTTACCATGAAGAGAGGAGAACTACAGTTATATCTCCTATAACATCCTTTTGCAACCTTCCATGGAGCTGTCTTATTGTATCTTCCTAAACCCTGTGAAATGGGTTAGTAAGATATAATGGGTTGCCCAGGGTGTGCAGTCAGCTTCATGGTTAAGGAGATAGTTTCAGGTGTTGGTCTGCAATAGAATAGAAAGATTTTTTAGAATATATTTTTATTAAGAATTTTTAGACAAAAATTAAAAGTAAAAAATAATAATGTTAGACTAAGTAATCGTTAACTTTAGATTTAGTATTAAGCAACTGTATTTGCCCTTGAGAGACTTTGGAAGTTTTACTGTTATGTTTCTTCAAATTTTTCTTTTTCTTTTTTTTTGATTCTCTCCTTTTTATTATCTTATTTTTTTTAGAATAGAAAGATTTGAGGAGCCTTTGACTCCTGAAAGCTTATACCTTAGAAATACCTTGGAAATTTTGTAGGTCTGTAAGTTGACACTGAACTTAAATCTTGTGATGGTTAAGGAGGCTTTGAACTTAAGTTGAACTCTAGCTACTTCTGCATGTTTACTTTATATAACACTTCATACTGCCTATATGAAATAAAACCATTTGCTGCTACCAGGTTCAACTGACCTTGGGGTTCGTCTCAGCGGGCAAATTACCAACTCGACAGCAGACAAAAACTCCCAGCAGCAGCCAAAATACTCTTAAAACTGTTCATTTAATTGAGTAAAAAACCCTTTAAACTCATAGGATGTATGCATAGCAGAAATCATCCCACATCAGAGCCGTCAGCAAAAAAACATTTGAGTGCGAAGGTAAGCTAACAATTCATAAAAGGTTTGCTGCAGCTTCATACGTGATCTCATAGCAAGTTCCATAGCAAAGTCACCGTAGAGCAGAAGTCAGTTCCATCTTCTGAGGCCACTTATCACGTCAACGCCAAAGATACTCTGGTCCTTCCTGAAAAGTTAACCACCATGCTAATGAGAGCCAAAGGAAAGGAAAAACTTCCTTCTTTTGGGCTACTGCCACTCCCTTGAGATAACTGAGCCTTGCAGCGGTGGCAAATACCACCGCCAAGCTACATCCCCTCCCCCAAGGTTGGATCCTGCCAAACTTATGACCCTCTCCCAATCATCAGGGCTTAGCAAATTATAGGCTCATTCAGCCTTCATCCCTTACATCTCCCCCACTCCATCAGCTTGGAGAATAACCATGCTGGTGGAGTCATAGCATTCACATTCCGGGGTCTCAGCCGTTTATCCGCAGATGAATACCCACAGGATGTTAAATAACCTTTATACCCGATTCTACCTGATGGGCCTATGTCAACTTCTAACCTTCAGTCAAACTCTTCACAACATCTAAATAGGGAGTCAGCCATGATGTTGTCTTTCCCTTTTATATACATCAGATAGAAGGAGAAGTCTTGGAGGTTTAATGCCCACCTTAAGACTCTAGAATTGTTCTCCTTTATTTTGTGTATAAATCTTAATGGATTATGATCTGTTTCAAGCTCAAAATGCACTCCCCTTAGATATGTTTTCATCTTATTCAATCCCCATACCAAGGCTAGTGATGCTGTATCATTTCTCCCTTGGAAGCATCTTATGGCTGAGATATACCACTGGATAGAGATGTCCATCATGGTCCCTTTGCATGAGAACCACCCCCACTCCATTTTTAGATGTATCTGTCCTTACTATGAAGGGTCGTTTGTAGTCTGGAGGTCTTAAAATGGGGGCTTGAGTCAAATGTTGTTTTAAGGCTTCAAAAGCTTTTTGGCAATCAGGTCTCCACTGAACTCTAGTAGGAGCATTCTTCTTACATAAATCTGTAAATGGGGCAGCTAACTCGCTAACTCCCAGTATAAACTGGCGATAAAACCCACATGCTCCCAGAAAGCTTAGGGCCTGCTTCTTTCTTGTCGGGGTTGGCCATTTAACTATGGCTTTCACCTTTACCTGGTGGGGTTTGATCTCCCCCCCCCCCCAATTTGGTGTCCTAAGTACAAAACACTGTCACTGGCTATCTGGCACTTTGCAGGTTTAATAGTCAACCTTGCCATCCGAATTCATTGAAGTACTGCATTGAAATGTTGCAGGTGTGCCTGTCAAGTTGAACTAATGATAGCAATGTCATCTTGATATGCCACTGCATATTCAAGACTCTCTAAGACACTATCGATCAACCTTTGGAAGACTCTACTCGTGGAATTGATTCCAAATGGCAGCACATTGAAGCGGAACAGTCCCAGAAAACATGTAAATTATGTCCTCTCTTTTGCCCTTTCGGTTAAGGGATATTGCCAATACCCACTAGTTAGATCTAAAGATATATATTTTGCAGAAGCCAATATTTCCAGTATTTCTTCTATATTTGGGGTTGGATACTGATCTACTTTACAGAGCTTATAAAATTTTCTATAGTCTACACAGAGTCTATATTGTAAGGGATCTGTCTCACTCAGCCTCTTCTTGGTACTATAACTAAATTGCTAGACCACAGAGAAGAGGTCGGTTCAATAATACTCATTTCCAACATTTGTTGGATTTCTTCTTGAACTACCTGACGCAAGGGGCCACAAATTGGGAAACTAGAGGATTTTACTGGCTCAGCATTTCCAGTGTCCAGGTCATGTTTAACTAGATCTGTTCGACCTGGCTGGTTGGTAAACACTTTTTCATATTTCCTAACAAGGCTAAGAAGTTCATTACATTGATGGGTCGTTAGATTTTTTCCCAATGGCAATTGAGCCAGGCCATCTGGTTGTTGACTATCTGTTAACAAATTGAACACTTCAAAATCTTGCTCTGGCCAGATCTATGGATAACTGCTTGCCCACTCTGGATACAATTTTTTTAAACAATTGATGTGGAGGGATCAAAGATTTTATAATTATTATCTGCACAACACTCGACTACCTCATAAGGCCCCAGCCAGTGCAAGTCTAGCTTTCCCACAGTTCTCGGATTTAACACCAATGCTAGGTCCCCTTTCTGCAGTGTATGGGGTCTGGCTGTCCTGTCAGAATACCTCTTCTGTTTACCCCGTGCCGCAATTAATGCCTTCTGAGCAATCTCATGCCCTTTTTTCAAGTTCTCTTGTAAGTTAGCAAAGAATTGCGTTACCGATATGGGAACCTCCAACGAGCTCCCTCCCTCCCGATTTCTCCTTTACAGGCTTAAAACGCCTGGCAGTTTTCATCCAAAAACCACTTTGTTGGGGGACAACCCTCCTAAAGATGGATGTGGGACTTCTCTATAGACACTAACCAACATCCCAAGGGCTTGATCCCAGTCTCCTTGCCGCTCATGGCAAAAGGCTTTTATCATCTGCACCAATGTTTCATCCCACTGTTCACTCTGTTGATAGGATTGTGGATGATATGGAGTACTCAGTTTTTGGTTTATGCCAGCAATTTCATAGATCTTTTGCATTAATTTGTTCACAAATTCTGTTCCCCTATCCGAAGTTATGACCTGTGGCATTTCATAATTGCTAAAATATTCAAGCAAAGCCTTAGCTACGTTTACCGCTGTTACTGATCGTAATGCTATGGCTGCAGGAAAACATGAGAAATGATCCACAGTCACTAAGCAATACCTCTTGCTGGAATGAGAGACCGGAAAAGGCCCTTGCACATCAATTTGAATTTCTGCAAAGGGCACTGGAAAGACTGGGATCTTTTGCAGTGGGGCCTTAAGATGGTCTGTAGCATGGCCCACCTGCTGACAGGTTGTACAAGTTATGACATATTCTTTTACAGTCTTTGGTATTCCCGGCCAATAAAATGTAGCACTAACTCTAGCCAGGGTTCTGTGATAGCCCTGATGTCCTGAAAGTGGAATATCATGTCCCACCCATAAGACCTCCTGCCTAAATACTTCTGGAACAATTAGTTGCTTTACCCTTGTCAGATGTTCCTCTCTTGTCTTTGGTACAAATTCTCTATACAATAAGCCATTTCCCCCCAAAATTCTACTATCTCCGGGCTTATAGGCTGGGTAACTTCTTTAGCTTTTCCCCTGCACTCTTGTAGAGCAATACAACTGTACAATTGATCTTTAAAAGCTTGAGATGACAAATCAAGTGTTGTTCCAACTATGACCCCTCTACCTTCCGGCTCTGCCTCCACTTGTTGTTCAATCAACAAGCCGGCTTGTGCAATACCTTCCTTATCTCCATTTCCAGTCCTTTGAATTAACTGGGTTTCGTATGGAAGGCACATTTCAACATTTGGCTCACTAGGGGTACCTAAACATGCTCTTGTTTTGCTCCACGTAAAAACAGGGTGTTGCTGCACTCTTTTTCCCTTTCCCTTTGTTGTTCAGTCGCACAGTCGAGTCCGACTCTTTGCGACCCCATGGACCAGCTCCCTCCAGGCCTTCCGGTCTTCCGCCATCCTCTGAAGTTTGCTCAACTTCATGTTCGTTGCATCGATGACACTGTCTAACCATCTCATCCTTTGCCGTCCCCGTCTTCTTTGACCTTCAATCTTTCCCAGCATCAGGGTCTTCTCCAGTGAGTGCTCCCTTCTCATTTGGTGGCCAAAGTATTTGAGCTTCAGTTTCATTATC
The DNA here is from genome assembly GCF_001447785.1 of Gekko japonicus. Lineage (NCBI taxonomy): Eukaryota > Metazoa > Chordata > Lepidosauria > Squamata > Gekkonidae > Gekko > Gekko japonicus. Next base: position 1,507,320 of record NW_015160213.1, read on the forward strand.
TGGCCTTCCAGGGAACAGTCAGGGTTGATTTCTTTGAGGATTGACTGATTTGTTCTTCTTGCAGTCCAAGGGACTCTCAAGAGTCTTCTCCAGCACCATAGTTCAAAAGAATCTATTCTTCTGCGCTCGGCCTTCCTTATAGTCCAACTCTCGCAGCCATACATGACTACTGGGAATACCATTGCTTTGACCATGCGGACTTTTGTTGGCAGGGTGATGTCTCTACTTTTTATCATGCTGTTTAGGTTCGCCATCGCTTTCCTCCCAAGGAGCAGGCGTCTTTTAATTTCATGACTGCTGTCACAGTCTGCGGTGATCTGGGATCCCAGGAACGTGAAGTCTGTCACTACTTCCACGACTTCCCCTTCTATTTGCCAAGGAGTGATGGGGGCGGATGCCATGATCTTAGTTTTTTTGATGTTGAGCTTCAAGCCCACTTTTGCGCTCTCCTCTTTTACCCTGAGCAAGAGGCTCTTGAGGTCCTCTTCACTTTCTGCCATCAGAGTGGTATCGTCTGCATATCTGAGGTTGTTGATCTTTTCCCCAGCAATCTTAATTCCCGCTTGTGATTCATCCAGGCCAGCATTTCGCATGATGTACTCTGCATATATATTAAATAAGCAAGGCGACAATATACATCCTTGTCGTACTCCTTTTCCTATGCTGAACCAATCAGTTGTTCCATATCCGGTTCTAACTGTCGCTTCTTGGCCCTTATACAGGTTTCTCAAGAGACATGTGAGGTGGTCTGGTACTCCCATCTCTTTAAGGACCTGCCATAGTTTGTTGTGATCCACACAGTCAAAGGCTTTAGCATAGTCAATGAAGCAGAAGTAGATATTTTTCTGGTACTCTCTTGCTTTCTCCATAATCCAGCGAATGTTGGCAATTTGATCTCTAGTTCCTCTACCTCTTCGAAACCCAGCTTGTACTTCTGGCAGTTCTCTATCCACGTACTGTTGAAGCCTAGCTTGTAGGATCTTGAGCATGACCTTGCTAGCGTGTGATATGAGTGCAATTGTGCGATAGTTTGAACATTCCTTGGCATTGCCCTTCTTTGGGATTGGAATGTATACTGACCTTTTCCAATCCTGTGGCCACTGTTGCGTTTTCCAAATTTGCTGGCAAATGGAGTGCAGAACTTTAACAGCATCCTCTTCTAAGACTTTGAATAGCTCAGCTGGAATACCATCACCTCCACTAGCTTTGTTGTTAGTAATGCTTTCTAAGGCCCATTTAACTTCACATTCCAGGATGTCTGGCTCAAGGTCAGTGATTATACCGTCGTGTTTGTCAAGGACATTGAGGTCTTTCTTGTATAGTTCTTCTGTGTATTCTTGCCATCTTTTCCTAATCTCTTCTGCTTCTGTTAGGTCCCTACCGTTTTTGTCCTTTATCATGGCCAGCTTTGCATGGAACGCTCCCTTGATTTCTCCAATTTTCTTGAAGAGATCTCTAGTCCTTCCCATTCTATTGTTTTCTTCTATTACTTTGCACTGTTCATTCAGGAAGGCCTCCTTATCTCTCCTTGCTGTTCTCTGGAAATCTGCGTTCAGTTGGGTAAATCTTTCCTTTTCGCCTTTGCCTTTCGCTTTCCTTCTTTCCTCTGCTATTTGTAAAGCCTCATCAGAAAGCCACTTTGCTTTCTTACATTTCTTTTTCTTTGGGATGGTGGTGATTGCTGCCTCCTGTACGATGTCACGAACCTCTGTCCATAGTTCTTCAGGCACTCTATCTATCAAATCCAGACCCTTGAATCTATTCTTCACCTCTACTGTATATTCATCAGGGATGCGATCTAGGTCAAACCTGAATGGCCTCGTGGTTTTCCCAATTTTCTTCAGTTTAAGTCTGAATTTTGCAATGAGTAGCTCATGATCTGAACCACAGTCAGCTCCAGGTCTTGTTTTTACTGACTGGATAGAGCTTCTCCATCTTTGACTGCAAATTATATAGTCAATCTGATTTCGGTGTTGCCCATCTGGTGATGTCCATGTGTAGAGTCGCCTCTTAGGTTGTTGGAAAAGGGTGTTCGCTATGACCAGTGTGTTCTCTTGACAAAACTCTGTTAACCTTTGCCCTGCTTCATTTTGCTTTCCAAGGCCAAACTTGTCTGTTATTCCAGTTACCTTTTGACTTCCTACTTTAGCATTCCAGTCCCCTATGATGATGAGGACATCATTTTTTGGTGTTAGTTCTAGGAGGTGTTGTAGGTCTTCATAGAACCGGTCCACTTCAGCCTCTTCTGCATCAGTGGTTGGGGCATACACTTGAATTACTGTGATGTTGAATGGTTTGCCTTGGAATCGGACAGAAATCATTCTGTCATTTTTGAGATTGTATCCCAGTACTGCCTTTTGCACTCTCTTGTTGACTATAAAGGCCACACCATTTTTTCTACGAGATTCCTGGCCACAGTAGTAGATATAATGGTCTTCTGAGTTAAATTCGCCCATTCCTGTCCACTTTAGTTCACTGATTCCTAGGATATCGATGTTCAGTCTTGCCATCTCATTTTTGACCACGTCAAGCTTACCTTGATTCATAGATCTTACATTCCAGGTTCCTATGCAGTATTGTTCTTTGCAGCATCGGACTTTCCTTTCACCATCAGACACATCCACAACTGAGCGTCCTTTCGGCTTTGGCCCAGCCGCTTCACTCTTTCTGGGGTTACTTGTACTTGTCCTCTGCTCTTCCTCAGTAGCATATTGGACACCTTCCGACCTGAGGGGCTCATCTTCCGGCGTCATATCTTTACACCATTTCAAATTGTATATCTATTCCTAATAAAAACTGCAGATCACTCACTTGGTGCACCAGCAGTGGAACTTCCTCACTCCACCCCCCAACTGTTACTATAGCCCTGGTCACTGGTTGCTCTTGGGCCTGTCTGCTATAGGTGTAAATGCCCACTTTACCATCTGCCTTCAACCCCAAGGCACAGAAAAGATCTTCGGAAATGGAAGACATGTCGGCCCCAGAGTCAATCAAAGCAGGAACTTGTCTTCCAGTCTGACATATGCCAGTCTTCTTTCCTCGCTCCAGTCTGCCTGTTCCTGGGAGATGTAGTAAAAAATGCTATGCTTGGGAAGGTTACCTAGCTGAATCCTTCTAATGTAAAGCCTCTCCTTTTCTTCCAAATTGAAGATCTTGGCCTCACATCTGTCTCCTCTGACTAGAGCAAACCCATTCCTCCCCACTGGAAAGAATCTACTCACAAGTTGAGGCAACAGTATCTTGTGAGAAGAATCGACTACATCTGAGATGGACATTCTTCCCTTCTTTTGTTCGCATATCACATCCACCCCAGGTGTGTATTCTTGTTGAGGTGTAGGTTTCTGAAGGCTGCTCACTATTACTTGAACCTTTGTCAGTCTGACGTCGATATCGGGTAAATTGGTGGAAACCATTATTAAGGAAAGAATTAGTAGGCACATAGATGAACAAAACCTATTGAGGCAGACTCAGCACGGTTTCTGTAAGGGAAGATCTTGTCTCACTAACCTGTTAGTGTTCTTTGAGGGGGTGAACAAACATGTGGACAAGGGGGATCCAATAGATATTATTTACCTTGACTTCCAGAAAGCTTTTGATAAAGTTCCTCATCAAAGGCTCCTAAGCAAGCTCAAAAATCATGGGATAAAAGGACAAGTCCTTTTATGGATCAAAAACTGGCTAATTAATAGAAAACAGAGAGTGAGTATAAATGGGCAGTTCTCCCAGTGGAGGGGGGTAAGCAGTGGGGTACCACAGGGATCAGTACTTGGTCCACTGCTTTTTAACTTGTTCATTAATGATTTGGAGATGGGAGTAAGCAGTGAAGTGGCTAAATTTGCGGATGATACAAAGTTGTTCAAGGTGGTGAAAACCAGTGAGGATTGTGAGGCACTCCAAAGGGATCTGTCAAGGATGGGCGAGTGGGCGTCAACATGGCAAATGGGGTTCAATGTGGCCAAGTGCAAGGTGATGCACATTGGAGCCAAAAATCCTAAATATAAATACACATTGATGGGGTCTGAACTGGCAGAGACAGATCAAGAGAGAGATCTTGGAGTTGTAGTAGATAACTCACTGAAAATGTCGAGACAGTGTGTGACTGCAATAAAGAAGGCCAATGCTATGCTGGGGATTATTAGGAAGGGTATTGAAAACAGATCAGCCAATATAATAATGCCCCTATATAAATCAATGGTGAGACCTCATTTGGAATACTGTGTGCAGTTCTGGGCACCACACCTTAAAAAGGATATTATAGCTTTGGAAAAAGTGCAGAAAAGGGCAACTCGAATGATAAAAGGGTTGGAACACTTTCCCTATGAGGAAAGGTTAAAGCGCTTAGGGCTCTTTAGCTTGGAGAAAAGACGACTGAGGGGTGACATGATCGAGGTTTATAAGATTATGCATGGGAAAGAGCAGGTAGAGAAAGAGGTACTTTTCTCCCTTTCTCACAATACAAGAACCCGTGGGCACTCCATGAAATTGCTGAGCGGTCGGGTTAGAACGGATAAAAGGAAGTACTTCTTCACCCAAAGAGTGATTAACACATGGAATTCACTGCCACAGGAAGTGGTGGGTGCTACAAGCATGGACGGCTTCAAAAGGGAATTAGATAAGCATATGGAGCAGAGGTCCATCAGTGGCTACTTCTTGGCTTCTGTTTTCATTTGCAGCTGTGGGCAGCACGATTGTACATGCCCTGGGCATTTGCAAAAATAGCAGACCAGTTCATTATGTCTAACCATCCACCCTTCTTTTTGCTCCTTCCTCACAGCCTTAGTCGAAGATGGGGGGGTGCCATCTTGGTAGAGGAGTAGGTATTTTTTTGCCCTCTTCATCATTATTTTTCCTTAGCCACAATGGATTTTCGACTGCTGGTTTTTGAGGGCCAGAATGATTTACTGAACTGACTTGGCTAGCAGCTGCAATTTCATCCAGCACCTGTGCCAACTCGACCACTGTTTTAGGTCTCTGTGCTCTCGCTAGGGTTGCATGGTCTATTGGCACTGCCTGATATATCTGCTCTTTTAATATTAGTACAAATAAATCATGAAAAGTGCTGAATTTGCCCAGTTTGTGCCCATTCTATGCAACCGACTGGTGAACAAGGCATATGTTTCATTTGGCTTGGGTGTGGCCGTTCTAAAATTTCTCCTGAGTTGCTCCATTGACAACCCAAACTGCTGTAAATCCAGATACTTAAAATATTCATAATCTCTGGCCTGCCCTGGCATAAGCTGGGCCAACAATTCCGCCATTTCCCTATGTAGGCATCGCCGCAGCATCCCCATAAATTGATCTTGTGGAAGCCCAAAATCATAGGCAGTTGCTTCAAAGAGTTGGAAGTATGAGCTGACATTCTCTCCATCTTTAAATTCAGGAAATTTTAGTCTAGTCCACCTATCACCTTGGTCTTGAGTCAATTGCCTTTGCAGCAATGCCATTTGTTGGGCATTTTGCCCTAGTACCTGCATCATCAGTGTGCAGAGTTGTTGAATTGGATCCTGTCCAGCTGATGGGGCTCCATGTTGTTCTTGATGCTCTCTCAAGGTCGCCCTTACATCTGCTACATGCTAAGCTGTTATACATTGACTTGAAGACGGCATGGTACCCTCACCCATATGGGCCCCATTTTGCATTGATAACCACTGTAAAGGTGAACACTTTGCCAAGTCTTCAGTTTGTGCCTGCACTTGCCATAATGGGTCATTTTCTAAGTGCAAGGCTTCCTTTCGTCTGAAGGCAACCTCATTATAATCCATACAACATGCAGTATCAGCTCTCCAAGCCTCTTCTAAAAGTGGCCCTAAACCATGAGACTCTGCAGGAGATAGTGTGTGACCTCCAAAGGCTCCCACTTCTTTCACCACATCAGTTTCAACATGAAAGTCATTAGTGCCAACTACTGGATTCTTGTCCCAACTCATTCCCTCCTTCTTTTCTTTTTTCTTTTTAGAAAAAAAGGAAAAAAATCTACTTATTGCCGTGCGTACTTAAAAAAAAAAGCTTTATCACAATGTTCCGCTGGTGCTGCTGATTACATTCTATGATCTTTTTACAACCGCCACCATATCAGATCCAACTGACCTTGGGGTTCATCTCAATGGGCAAATTACCAACTTGACAGCAGACAAAAACTCCCAGCAGCAGCCAAAATATTCTTAAAACTGTTCATTTAATTGAGTAAAAAACCCTTTAAACTCACAGGATGTATGCTTAGCAGAAATCATCCCACATCAGAGCCGTCAGCAATAAAACATTTGAGTGTGAAGGTAAGCTAACAATTCATAAAAAGGAAGCTGCAGCTTCTTACGTGATAAGTCCTCATAGCAAGTTCCATAGCAAAGTCACTGTAGAGCAGAAGTCAGTTCCATCTTCCGAGGCCACTTATCCCATCAATGCCAAAGATACTCTGATCCTTCCTGCGAAGTTAATCACCATGCTAACGAGAGCCAAAGCAAAGGAAAGACTTCCTTCTTTTGGGCTACTGCCACTCCCTTGAGATAACTGAGCCTTGCAGCGGTGGCAATTACCACCGCCAAGCTACATCCCCTCCCCCAAGGTTGGATCCTGCTAAATTTATGACCCTCTCCCAATCATCAGGGTTTAGCAGATTATAGGCTCATTCAGCCCTCATCACTTACAGCTGCCCAAGAGAGTGTAGTTCTTTTTGAGTCAGAATACCATCACACTTAGGCATTTTGTCATTATCCTATATCTTACTTTTTGTTGTTGTTGTTCTTGAACAATGATTATTCTTTCATGGGGAACTGAACAAGTCAAGTAACAATGGGTTGGTCAACCAGTGTGGGTAGAATTTATCCTGAGTTGAAGAAGAAGAAGAAGAGGAGAAGAGATTGGATTTATACCCCGCCCTTCACTTGGAGTCTCAGAGCGGCTTACAAACTCCTTTCCCTTCCCCTCCCCACAACAGACACCCTGTGAGGTGGGTGGGGCTGAGAGATAGCTCTTGACAGAAACTGCTCTTTTTCAAGGACAGCTGTGCCAGAGCTTGTGACTGACCCAAGGTCACATCAGCAGGTGCAAGTGGAGGAGTGGGGAATCAAACCCGGTTCTCCCAGATTAGAGTCCGCACACTTAACCACTACACCAGACTGGCTCTCTTGCTGTTATCAGGACTAGTAAAATTACTAGGGCAATTGGAATATGGACTAATTGTTCTCTGTCTCCATGAATTACAAATGCATATTTCAAGCTGAGCTTTCTTGTCATTTAGCATGTAATCCTCATGCAGGCAGCATTGATACATCTGGGAGTATTGCCAGTGTTTTCTCTCTCTTTCACTTCATTCTTTTTTCACTGAAGGCTTAGTCTCTTTTCACAAATAAGTTACAAAACTTCCATCACAGAATCATGCATACTCCTATTTCAGGCTGGGAAGGGATTTGAGGTCTTTGATCCAAGTTGTACTAAACTAGAAGCGTTTGTACCTAATCTAGAAAGAGCCAGTTCACACCTGATGTTATTTCCTTTGTGTAATCAATCCCAGGCACACATTTGTGTTGAAAATCTGAACCAACCTAAACATGGTGCAACAGTTCCCATGCCCATGACTCTGGAAAAAAACCCACCACCATATATTTGTGCACTGTTTGTTTCATGCTTTTCCAAACAATCATGGGCATACACATGATGAAGGACTGAGGGAGAAGACGGCTTCTTTGATAGATTGTCCTTGATAGATATGATGCCCCTTCCCTCCCTCAGAGGCAATATTTTCCCTTTGTTTTTCTTTCCCTTTCTGACTGAGCTGCCCTAGGTATCTGTTTTCTTCTTTCATGAAGAACGCTAGCTATCCCACCCTGTCATGGTATGATATTTTGGCTGTTGGCTTAGCCCAGGAACCTGAGGAAAAGATTGAGAGTCCCCTTTAAGTTAAAGTTAAATGGCACTCGAGGTGTTTTGAAATTCCAGATTAACAAAATATTTTATTCAACATAGAGGGGAAAGGTCAGGTGAAATCGGGGTACAGTTTTTGAGGTAACTCAATATAGAACTATGAAGTAAATCAGTATATGCATAGACTTCATCTGTTTCAGGCTACTGAGAGTTTCATAAACTTTTCCCCGTGACGTAGGATCTTTAAGATGAGAGGCTTTTGTTCCACTGTTTCCCAAACACTCCAGTACACTGTCTTTTGTTTCTGGCTGGTACACTAACATGAAGGTTGTTGTTTGGTGAGTGACTATCTCTCCTTATATATAATTGAATAGTGGGTGCCAAAGTTCTAATTCTAAAACGCACTCCCTTAGTGTATGGCTGATGGCACTGCTCCTCATACATATATCGCCGCCAATCAGAAGGCAAAGCCCGGGTCCCGCCCACACCACAACTGCTGCGACAACTGCTGGTCTTTTGCATATGGAAGCTGATTGGACTTCACTCCATTCCACACCTCAAACTCCCCCCCCCCCCGCAAGGCAGTTTGAATGTCAGTTGCATATGGAACCTGCTGTATTCTGGTGGTGTGCAGGTCCCAGATCCATGTTTTAAAAGCAGACTGACACTGTTTGCCCAAAGCCAGAGCACACTCCCAGAGCCTCTTTCTAGATCCCATTGTATTTATTTCCACAACGGGTCTTATTTCTAGTCTCTTTATAAATAGAATATAAAATACTATCTATAAGAAAGAAAACACAATATTTGCTTATAAAATGACTTTATTTCAGGAACATAAGCTTTGAAAAGTAAAAAAAAGAAAAATATTGGAAAACAAAAGACACGAGACTTACTAAATGGTATATAAGAATTTTCATTGTAATAATTATCAGTTTGTATTTCCTCTTGGTGCCTTTCTTGTGATATGTAAAATATGTAAAATTGTAAATTTCTGAGGAAGTTTAGGATTGAAACGAAGACAAGCCGGAAGCTTCGTTATATATTGTGATTCTCTTAATACATTGTGATTCTTATGTGTGAACTATTTGGTGATTTTCTATGAATTTATGAACTTAAGCACTTTAATATTATATTACACTTTGCAGATATTTGTATAAAATTTCAATATAGTTTCTATTCCATTGTAAAAATGTCTCTCCAGTTGTTCCTGTATTCCTTAAACTGTTCTCAGGCAGGGCTGAATCTTCCTCAGCATCCAGTTCAGAAGTCTTTCTCTGCTCAACTGGTGCTAACCAATCAGATTCCTTGGAGCAGTCTGTCACTCAAGGCTCTCTGGCTCTGTAAAGAATTAATCCTTCACAGTATTTTATCTGTTTGTACAGCTCTTCTAAGCTTTTAAAAGTGCAGTCCATCACATATGCCATCATCAGGACTGGGCATGAGCACACAACCAGTTTTGTCAGACTAGGACTGGGGAGAGTTCGATTTCAGTCCCACTTGGCCCTGAAATTCGCTGGCTAATTATAAGGCCTTTCTCCGACTGGCCTATCTTATCAAGTTGTTGAGAGAATAAAATAGGGAAGGGGAGGGAAGAACCATATATGCTATTTAGTGATCTCTGTGAAAAGGTGTGATAAGAATTTATTATCTAAATAACAGATGGATGAACAAAAGGAGATGATGATATATGGCTAAGAGTTTAAGTTAGAAGGCCAATTCCAGTGGACCATGTGGCGCAGTTAGGTAATTTTAGACTCTGGATAATGGTTTTATGGAGGCATTGGGGACCCCCACTGATCTGTGAGCTGGGCCCCTGGACTCCCATCCCCAAACTTAACTTTGATGGCACCATAAGTCACTTTTGCTATTTTTCTAGAAATTCGGACTCATTGGGCCTTGTCTGTACATTTTCTGCTTTTTGTCTTTTTAAGACATTCATTTTAGACATCCTAACCCAAGTTACACCCTTCTAAGACCATTCACTTTAACTGATTTTAAGGGTTGTATCTCTGCTTAGGATGTCACTGTAAGTTAGCTATTATTAAAACTCAGGACAAGCAGGGTTTTTTTCCCTGGGGGAACAGGCTGGAACAGAGTTCCAGAACCTCTTCAACAAAATTATTTTTAAAATGTTTAAAAGTTCATGAGTTTTCAGTATGCAGATTGAAAACTTCATTTCCCTTGTGAGAGTTCTGGTACCTCTTAAAAAAAAAAAAAGCCCTGAGGTCAAGTAACAATTGGTTGTGGGTATGTAGCTTGCCAGATCCAATTGCTTACACCATTACAAGCTCACACTTTGGCTGGTAAATTTTTTCAGTTGCTTGCAAAACTGCATGAACAACACTGCTTGTAAGTGAATATAGACATGTACAGGCCCCATGGTATGGCTTTTTTGTGTCCGACATTTTCTGACCCTAGTACAGCAATTGCTCTGCAAGCTCGCTTAACTTCATCATGCACTGAATATTAATATTATTCAGAAAGGGTGTCCCTCCAAAGAAATGCTGTTGTGGAGCCATATATCTTTCCTCAATTAATCCAATTTTTAAAATGTTTTGGATTGTGAAGATAAGCAGAGTTTAAATCATTCTCTTTGGTTTAAGTGATGTGAGTCCAACATAAGACTGAATGCTCTTCAGTGACTGATCTCTCTAAAACTTAATTTAATAAAAAGCTTCAGACAAAACTGCAGAATTGGCTCAAATTGCCTGTTTGTAATGATGTCAGACTAATTTATATCTCACAATCCTGGAATGATCTGCAAATTAGAAAAAAAAGACAGATATTATCTAACAAAAAGACAGGAGGAATAGCTCGATGGCCAAGTGCTCCATTTTCATTCCAGAAAAAAATTGCTAGTACAGTTCTTTCCCTCTCTCTCTCTTAAAAACTGTTTGGTCTGGATAAGTTTGCTGAAAGTCTCCTGAAGCAAAGAAAGATTGCGTAAGAAAGGCTAAGATAGTGAGACTGAGAAAGAGCACCTGGTTGTGTCAGGTACTCCAGCCCAAGGGTAGGTGGGTATCTGGGAAGATATCTGGGAGGGCAAGGCAGGGCGGATCATGCGCGGGACAGAAGTAGGCTGCAAGCAGACAGATTGGAGACAAGATGCAGACAGTCTGGTTGAAGGTCATTAGTCTAGAGTGCAGAGGGAGAATGAGTTACTCTCCCTTAGTACTAAGTGTCCCAGACGGGGAAAGTCATCAGGCCTGAGAGTAAGGCATTGGCTTGCACATATTTCCTGATTTCCCAGACTGGAGGAAGCATAGACTTTTATGCATCTATAACCCTTGCTAGAATTGCTTGTCGTTTCCCTACCGCCTGATGGTACAAAAAACAGAGCCAGGGCCAGGTCTGCAGAGCTTCCAGTTAGAATCCTGTGGTACTGACACAAAGTAGAGGGCTCTCTGAAAGGAAAATCCTAAATCAGCTCAGCTAAGAACGTATACACCCCCAACCCCCAATCTTCCGAGTAAAAATTCACAGAGCTAACTAATTGCTACCAGATTTCTGTGGACTATTGCTGCTTGAAGGTAGCAATCACTGGAGAAATTGGTTAGGAGCAGGGCTTTTTTTGTAGAAAAAGCCTAGCAGGAACTCTGAAAAGTACGCAGACGGAGAGTGATTTCAGCAAAGCGTACTTTATTCAGTCAGGAACAAGACGACTTTGGCCGGCTCGCAGGCCGGCTTATATTCCCCAAGAAACCGCCACCCAAAACACCCCCCCACTTCCCAATAGGTTATTTACAGTGGCCGAGAGTCCCATTTGCTCTCGGCCAGGAATCTAGCCCCTTGATTGGAGCGGGCTAGGATCCGCATAGTCCATTGTCTCTTGGAGCGAAGCTAGATGTTTGTCTCTGGACTTGTCTGGACATGGCTGGACTTTTCTGGGCTGGATACATTACAAACTCAATAGCGTAATAGGCCACACCCAACAGCAGAAACTCTTCCCTTGGTTTGCCCGGGCACCTCGCGGCTGTGGGGAGCTCAGGCAAGCCGGCCCTTGGGCAGGCCGAGGAAGGCACGGGGAGGGATTTAAATACCTCCCTGATACTTCCAGCCCCCCCGGCCCACTCACCTCAGAGTCGCTGGGGCGGGGGTCACTCTCCAGGCCTTCCCTCTGTAGCCATGCACACAGAGGTTTCGCTGTAGTGGGTGTGGCCAACTCTGAAGCCAGCCGGAACTCTGTTCCTGTGTGTTCCTGCCTAAAAATAGCCCTGGTGAAACCTATGTTTGATAATACTTGACACCAATCTTTATATAACAGTATAAATAAATAAATAAAAAATAAAAAGTACAAAATAGATCTACCTAAAGCATACATCTGTTATACACAGTGTCATATATTTTTACATAATCTCCAGGTGGGACCTGGAGATTCCCTGGAATTACATTTTAGGAGGGTATGCCCCAGATCTACATTATTATCTCCCATGTTCATTCTGTATTTAGAGCCTTTCCAGCCTTGCTTATATCCATTCCTCTTCAATTTAGTAACACCTGTGGTGTTTTTAATTGAGCTTGCAAAATGACATCACTTTAGTGCATTTAAATGAAAATGGTAGATCTTCAACATGTACAGGCGAGTTAGTAAAGAAATAAAAAATGAATATAATTTTCACCTCTGTGCTGGCTCTACATTGATAGTTTCGGTGAGTCAGCTTTTCAAACTTTAGAAAGTTACTAGGCTAAGAATCAGCATTATTTAAATTTCACCATGTATCATGATGGACATAATTTTCTTCTAGCAGTTGATTTCTGATACTCAGGCACCTCTCCTAATTTGGGACAAACTCTTTTGCAAATGGCCACTTTTGCAGGTATAATTGTGCTTTGAGACTATTGGCCAATCAGTACTTTCCAGGCAGGTTTCAAGACAACACCATACAGAGCACACTGCAGAAATAAATTTAATATACAAGAAGTCTGATTATTTCCATTCCCGAATAATAGCATTTTAGTATTCTGTTTTCCGCTATTTCCTTTAATCATATTTTACAGGTGTTTCCTGGATTCTGTCACATTCAAATTAAAAGGAATTGTCCCTTACTCAGTCCTTGGTGCAAGAGCATCCTGGTAGAGGAGACAGGCTAGCCCACAAACTACAGTGAAGACGGAGTTCTTGAGACTGAAGCCATTTAAGTCTTTGTGACATCAGTATTTCTAAACTGGCATAGTTTTGGATTTGCTCATTTGTAGGTCATAGCTGATGTAGTCTTGAGGATGACATTGCAGCTATGAAGGAGTTGGAGGACAAGGTTCCTGGACAGTTTTATAAGCCATGTAAAAATAGCTAACCCAAAAGCCACTGGTGCAAGGCAGAATAGCATTCTTATAATGAATGGATAAATAAAAATATTGAACAAATGTTTCAGATATGCATTTCAGTTCTTTTACACATTAAATATTTTCAGTGCTCTGCAGTAACATGTCATTATTTTATTTCAAGGCTTTGAAACACAAACCGATGAACAAGAGGCTATCATCGCAGTGCCTGGTATAGAAGGAAGGATATATCACATTTCACAAGACGCGAAGGAACACCTGTGGCAGATCCGAAGGGCGAGGCAAGAAGGTTTGCACATGTTTCCTCCTCTTCGCTGCAGCGATTCTGAGAATTCTGATTCAGATTAATCAAGTAAGCCACCCCCTGCACAGTAGGATGTCTTGGTAAAGGTTAACTGACGCTGTAATAAGTGACATTGTTAAGATGTGTGTTTGAATCTTTTTGATTCTTATTCCTCTTTTATTCAGCAAGTTCTCTTGATCAAAGTCTTTACTCATTTGAGACAAGAGAAAAGTTTCATGAATACATCAAGTGTTTACATTGGCAAATAAAATGCAACTTTTTTTTGTATTTGTAATTAATAATCAAAGAAAAAATGCTCAGTTTTTGTGCTTTTTAAATTGAACTGTCTCTCCAAAAAGACATATTTTCACATTTGATACATAGCTATATGTTTTAATTAAAATGTCTACAGTCAAAATATTACTAATGTGAAAGTGTTTCACTGATACAGAATATTATTTAAGAAAGAGATTGGTGTATCTATTTAATGCTGCAACCAACCATCTGTACTGATCCATTGAACCACATAAAACTACAGCCATGAGACAGGCATACAGGTTTCAACTCTTAAAATATATAACTTAGGGTTGCCAAATCTGTTTCTCCTTGCAGCGGGGGGCTCCCGGACGGCATCCCGAGCGCCCGTGCGTGCCACATGCACGTCAGCCAGATGTGACGTGATGACGCTGGGCACACTGGAGGCAGGGCCACCGCCATTTGATGGGGAAACTCTATGTTTTCCCCTCAAATGGCTGTGGCCCCACCCCCAGCGTGCCCGGAGTCATCACGTCACATCCGGCTGACGTGCATGCTGGGGTGGGGTTTCCCCTGGGGCCCGATTCCGCGGCAGCGGAAATCGGGCCTCCAAAGTGGGGGGAAATCTGCCCCCCGGGGGGATTTGGCAGCCCTAATATAACTAAATATTTTTAAAAATGTCACGCTGGATGTCGTTTATTATGGCCCATGCTCTTAGACAGGAAGTGATGGAAATCATTCTTATCACTTTTGGAAATAGAACAACCTGCAACTTTTCTATTGGCTTCAGGACAGTCCGCCATGAAGTTGCAACTAAAGCACTGAGCAATGTATTTATCTGGCTTTTATAATGTTAAGTCACAGCCACATTTCAAGTGTTCCTCTGGATGCTTACGGCTTTAATTTTGTAATGGTAGTCTAGTAAGGTTTGCCAAAATAATTACTAACTTTGTGAGTTAATATGCCAATCAATAAGTAATACTTTGCAACAGTAAAAGCTTTCTGAAGACATTCTGCATAAGATGGTAAAGTAGAGCTGTTCCCCATTTCTGAGGATTTTATTGATCCTTAAGAAACTGAGACACTGTAGGATGGAAATTCAGAGAGATATGTTAGTGGGAATTTTGTTTACTTAGCCATGTGAATAACAATGGGCAACTGAAAGCCAAACATTGCTATGATTATAGCTTGATGAATGAATAGTCTGAGTCTGTAGGCTTTATAATCTGATGAGGCGTTTTAAAGGGTGAAAATATATAATGACTGTGTCAAAACTTTGAAGAAGGACCATTTGTTTTATGGCACCATACCATAGTTAGCAAGATCCATAGGAGAAGTAGCTCTCATGTTCTGTGAAGGTGGCCGAATGATTAAAAAACCCGTGTCTTTCCACCCACTTTCAAACCTTGGGCACAAAACAATAATTTGGGCAGTAATCACTCACTTGTGTTATTCATCTGAAGTCCTCCAGTGGAAGAGAAGAAGAGTCAACACAGGCAGCTATAATTTATGCCATTCTATCAGCTATAGACAAGCCTTCCTACCTTGGACCTAGTACTGTAACAGTAACAGAGAAGGCCTTGCATTAAGACTGTGAAATCTGAAGTGAGGAGCTGGACATTACTGGCTGCTGAATGGGAAAGTTTCTTAGAATGTATTCTCACTTGTCAAGTACGCAATGATGTAATTCCAGGCATTCAGTCTTTATCTGACTCTCTCCTTAGCTCTGTTATTGCTTTTTCCCCTGCCCTTCACAGGCTAACAATACTTTCAGGTTAAACCCAGCTTCCTGCTAGAGGAACAATTTACCGTGTTCCTCTGTTGTATCGAGTCCAATTTGAGTTTGGTCCGGCTTCAGTCTGTCTATTGGGGCCCTGTATTCTTTTTTCCTTTTCCTGCCCTTCCAGGCTCAGACTGCACATCATGGTGGCACACTCCCATGTCATATTACACTTTAAAACCCAAATCTTCCCCAGTAATAGAGAAAAAGAGCAAAGGTGGGCCTCCCATTATTAATAGCTAAATTGGCGAGCAGGGGAGGATTGCTTGCTTCTTTTCAAGCCCTTTCGCCAAGCACTTTACTTCTGGCTGAGCTGATTTCCAGCATCCAAGTTCAGCAGAGGAAAAATTGGACCACATGCCTCTTTTGCTATTAAAATTGGAGCCTTGGACGACTTTTTTCATTACTGAGGTTGATCTGTATTTAAACGCTGTTCTGCTGCCATTTGGCCCCAGCTGCCTCATTATACTGAAACTCTACCGTCAGCCTTAGTTTAATCCATCTGGTTATATGGATCCTCTTATTCCTTATGCAGACTGGTTCTGCTTTCTTCTTTGACCACCTGATTTCAGCACGTGGCTACAAAGTCTTTGGAGTCATATATAACTCCCCCTTCCCCAAAGAGAGATCTCTAATTATATTCTATGATACGTCTTGACAAATAAAATGGTCTTCCAGTACCTCCTAAAAATTCCTAAAGGTGGTGCTTCCCTCCCCTCCCCTAGAAGCCCCAGAATAGAAAACCAGCCACTCGAGCCTATGGGAGTGCTACTCCAGCATCCAATCACCTTTGAGAAGGGGGATGGAATGTTGGAGAGAAACACAGCAGGAGTTCAGCTCTGCCTCACAGGTCTGGCTGGGGGGGGGGGAGAGCAGACAGAGTGAAGGGTAGGCTCTGCTAGGTAGAGTGGCCAGAGTGGTTTGGCTCTACTTCTGACAGAGAATAGCGTACCCAATTGTTAGGCCTGTCTCTGGCAACCAGCAGACCTTGTGCCATTTAGTCTGGCTCTTGGGAAAAGGGTGGAATCCTGTGTGTTTGTTAGGATCCAACCTAGTGGCTAATCGATAAAAGTCTTTTTATGCTTGGTGGAATTAAAGAATGTTGAAATTCCTCTCTAAATTGACATGCCTCAGCCAGGTTTTTCTTTTGTCTACCTGGAGACCTGTGCTGCTGATCTGTTCCTTGAAATTTAAAAAGGTAAAGGTAAAGGTTCCCTTGCTCGAAAGCCAGTCGAGTCTGACTCTAGGGTTGCGGTGCTCATCTCCGTTTCAAAGCCGAAGAGCCTGCGCTGTCCAAAGTCGTTTCCGTGGTCATGTGGCCGGCATGACTAAACACCAAGGCGCACGGAACGCTGTTACCTTCCTACTGAAGTGGTACCTATTTATCTACTTGCAATTTCTTGCTTTCGAACTGCTAGGTTGGCAGGAGCTGGAACTAGAGACGGGAGCTCACTCCGTAATGTGGCACACTTGGGTCTCGAACTGCTGAACTACTGACCTTCCACAGCCTGCAGTTCAGCATCTTAACCACTTGAGCCACCGCAGCTTGTAATTTACTTGTAAATATATCTTCTTTGTTGTTAATATACAATTCCTGCCTCAGTGACCTCCATATTCTACTTGTGCACCACAAAACTTACCTCACAGTTATCTCACAGCAGCAAATGCAAAGCCTATACACTTGCTATGCACACCTGGTAACTGAGGGGAAGGTTTATAGTTTAAAATAAACCTGTTTTCCTCAAAATCATAAGAGGCTGTGTGGGTCCCCTCAGTTGATAGAAAGGGCCTGTCACAGCCTATTCCACAGAATGTGAGCGACAGTACAGAAGATCGAGGCTCCAGTTAATGCCACATGGGCTGCCATAAATGGGAGAACTGCCGGTACATGGCAGCCTGAGTAGGCACACAGGGATCTATGGGAGGAGACATTCCTTTGGGCTAGGAGAATGAGAAAGCCACACATGCATTAGTCAATGCTGTCAGTGTAGGGCACTGTTAGGGTGGCTTTGTGTTAGTTATCTTTGTGACAACAGGAATTTGCCAGGATGGAATAGTTATCCTCCAGTGGTGACCAAGTGAAGTATATCTCCCATGCAGAGGCAGCTCAGATGCTCTCCTGTTCAATTTGTCGTTTGTCCAGCCCCATCTACTTTTTGATGATTGGTATATTAAAATAGTTTTTCAGTTTCTTCAGCCCCAAAGTCCAATTTAAAATTCAGTTCCTTATAAAAAAAATCAATTTGAATTCAACAATAAATTGATTCAATCTTCAACCAGGAGCTTTAAAGTATGAAATTTAAGCTGAGCTGTAATCTGTGGAAAAAATATATATTACTGATGTCACTGTTTAAAAAGAATATAGCTATATCTCCTGGATCAGACAATGTGTTTCATCTTTATTAATCAACTGCACTGACTAGATTACATGTTATTGGCAACTGTCATTTCCATTTACTTCTTACGTTCATCTGTCAAACATGATACCGTCTCCACTGGGGGAGAAAAAGAACAGTAGCATAAGAGTTCCACATGTAATTTCAATGCACTGAAAATTGTATTATGCATGTGTGTGTGCTGGGTAAAGCTATTACTTCACATTGCCACTTTTATGGACTTCACATTCATCTGGAAAATTTCACAGAAGAGGAGATGCAAAGGTCAGCAAAAAGTTTTGCTTTAAAATCCCGGAAGACCAGAAATGACAGTAGCCTGAGTGCGTGTTTGTTTTTTTAAAAAAAAAATATTTAGAACTATCTTTAAAAAACCTGCTGAGGGCAGCCTGTATTCAGATTGCTTGGATGAACA
Source organism: Gekko japonicus (assembly GCF_001447785.1). Taxonomy (NCBI): domain Eukaryota; kingdom Metazoa; phylum Chordata; class Lepidosauria; order Squamata; family Gekkonidae; genus Gekko; species Gekko japonicus. Next base: position 1,525,589 of record NW_015160213.1, read on the forward strand.
TAAAATATGAATCTTCAAAAATACAAATGGCATCTCAAATTTTATTCATATTGGGCCAGCTTCATAGTTAACAGCATTTGGAAAGCAACTATTGGGGTGTATATCAGAATTCTGGGGATGTGCAGAAATCCTTTCTAACCTAAACTCCTGACTTCCTCTCCATCCTTCCATGCCTTCTCCTGACTCAAGGGTCAAACCAACAAAAATGTATTAGTTGTTGCCAACTGGATGTGCAGGTCCCCAGGAAATCTTTTTCATACCCTTCCACAGAACCCTGATATAATCTGAGAACTAAGCCTACATTTAAGCATAATCTAGATAAAGGTGGGCAGAGTATATTGAAAACGCTAGGCACAGAATTGTAATAGAATGTCATAAAGGATTTATTACAAAATGTAATCAGAATGTACATGGCATTGAAAGGTTGCAAACAAAAGCTTCTAAAAATGGCAAAACTTATACATTCTCTCGAAACAAAAGCAAACCAGGATTCAAGACATTTTTGTTATACCAGTGAAGCAAACTCCAATTAGCTCAATTTAAAACCTACAAACAAAAGATACCCCCTTCCACTTAAAGCTTCTAGGGCAGGGGTGTCAAACTCAATTGTCATGCGGGCAGGATCTGACATAAATGAGACCTTATTGGGCCTGACCATGTGTGTCATAAAATGTAATGCCAGGTAGCAGAGATATAAACTAAAAGGGACACAAACACAAAGATTTACTTAAAATAAAAACATGCTTCAAACACTAGCACTCTTGCAATATTTTGTTTATTTAACAGTGTCTGAATTATTGCATCAAAATGTCTGTGCTGTTGCAATTTTGAGTATGCTGTTCAAGTGTGTATCTGTACAGGAATCTCATGCTCAGAGTTCTGGGCCTAGGACCCAGGGGAAAACATGAAATGCCTGTGCATTGTGAGCTTTTGTACATGGATTGTTTTGTGTGCTGGTCAAAAACATGCGAAGGCACCAAGACATAGACTGAGAGTTATGTGTTTGTCTACAAAACTAGACTTCTGTAGTGTCAGTATCAGCTTACTATCTGGAAAGTCTAAGTTCAAAATCCCCAATGGAAATGTGCTGGGCGAACTTGGTCTGGACACACACTTCCAGCCTAATCCACCTCACTGGCTTGTTGTTATTCCTCATCTAAATAGTTCACATGGCTTTGCTACTGAGAAAGATTGGATCATGAGGGCATGAATACAGTGAAAAGGGGGAGAAAACCCAGTTGTACCCAGGAGAGCCACAGCATAACAAGCCCAACAAAACACACACACTGTAGCAAGGCACACAAAAGCTCATACCTTGGATAAAACTTTGTTGGTCTTAAAGGTGCCCCACTGGACGCTAATTTGGTTCTGCTGCTTCAGACCAACAGCATAACAAGCCCAACAAAACACACACACTGTAGCAAGGCACACAAAAGCTCATACCTTGGATAAAACTTTGTTGGTCTTAAAGATTGTATTTCTCCCATGCGATTGAGGCAGCTAAGCAAAGCAAGCTCTCCCTCCCTCCCTTCGGGGAGGAGCCTCAGCCAATGGAGGGGAAGAAAGGCTTCCATTTTCTTTCACTCCTAGGAGGTATTCTTAGGTTTACTCTGGGCTTAAATGACTATATCCACGCAGTTCAAGAACCCACAGAAATTACAAGCGACAAAGTTCCTTGCATAAGTTTGAAAGAAGTACTGTGGACCTTGAATAGAGTGAAATCAAAGATAAGTTTAATGAGGGGAGTAACTTGCAAAACTCGAGCAGTCATGATATTAAGCAATGTCAATACTCAGCACTATAATGCCCACATTAAAAACTACTATTCCTGACAGCCATACACGCTGTGCAACACATTCTCTCTCAAGAAGGGAAGGGAAGAGAGCAAGAGGGAGAAACATCTGGTAGATAACTGTCTGTACAGGTTCCAGACTTTTAGATCCCAAGGCAGTGGTGACAAATGTCTGAGCAGATAGCAGTCTAGGAAGTAGTTCCAGAAGAAAAGTGGCAGGGGCCAAGACTTGCTGTTGTTCTACAGCAGAAAGGCAGAGAAAATGTTGAGGCATCCAGAAAGTTATCACTCACAAGACAGAGGTAGTCCTGGAGAGGTCAAACCAAATTTGTAGTCAGATTCTGGTTGTAATTATAGGTCAAGAAATTTGAATTAGAAACAAAAGATTGTTTTCTCTCCTGGCTTGGGGACCAGGGAGAGGATCAGGTAAGCTAACAGGGACGTTCCTCAATTGGGTCAAGATGAAGAGGAATGAGGTCTGAAGTTCTGGGAACATCTTCAAATAACAACAGATAGGGAAGATCTCTTGGCAGGCAGGAGGTGTGTTAGAGGCTGAAGAGTGAATCTCACACCTTTTGCATGCCAAGCAGATGCTCTACTGCCGAGCCATGTGTTAAGTATGCAACTCAACAACGAAGTAAGTAACAAGTGAATCAGCTTTATTGAGAACGAGAACTTCCAAAGATCATACAGCATCAGACGACACATGACAAAACAACAGTGGAGCATAGCTCCTTTTAAACTCTCCCGGGTTGGGGTAGCCACGCCCTCACATAGTTAACATCCAATCAGGTTACAGAGATAACACCCAATCATTTGTCTTCCCTCCAGCACAGACTCTTATATTTCATTGGTTACCGTACATGCTTTAGCCAATGGTGTTGTTCCAGATTATAATCCGGTTGAGGTTTCAAGCTTTACATTATATGTCAATGGCAAGACACAATGCCATGGCCCCTCCCCTTGTTGTTCTTGGGGCCTAAAGAAGTGCGCATATCTTCAATTTAATAATGCAGCATTAGTTGCCACAAAACTGCTAATTCCATAGGCCTGGAATGCTGCACCTGACATTAATGATTGGGTAGCTAATAGGGTTGTCATCCAGAAGCATTTGAGGGGCAGAGACTGAGGGAAATGATGACACGGTATCTGCAATACTCTAGGAATTTTCTAGAGTGTTACATATGCTGTGACATTCCCCCTCCCCCGTTTTTGTGCCTGCTGCTCCATTGAGTGAGGGTGGCGGGCTGGAGTTCAATGGTGGGGGTAAAAGTAGTAGCAGAACTCCTGGAATTGGCATTCTGGGAGCATGTAACATTTAAATGAAGGGATACCTTACAAAAGTGTAGTATCATATAGGAATTTTTTGGAAAGTTTGGGTGCTGCCCCTGCAGCACCTAAGCAACAGCCATTGTAATTGTCATATCTCATCTAACTCCTTGCATGGCAACAATTTCTCCCTCTCTCCCTTCTCATGTTGTTGCTTCTTACTTACAGAAAAGAGTCAGAAGAATACTGAATTCATAGATATCAGTAGCTAGCATCAAAGCATAATTTAATTTTAGGATCTTTTTTTGGAAGTAATATTGAGTTTTCCATATCATGTGTTTGCTTTTCTGAACAAAGCTTTGTAATTCCGTTCTGGCTTTTAATTAATTTAGTTTAATCAATTTAATGTAGATATACCCCACTCCCCCCCATGAACAGTCAAAGTAGTATACGTAGCCCTGTGAGGTAGGTTAACCCCAGAGAGTGACTGGCCCAAGGTTACGCAGGGAACTTCTGTCGTAGAGGGGAGATTTGAACTTGGGTGTCCCAGATCCTAGTTTGTCATTCTAAACACTAAACACTAAGTTTCAGTAAACTACGGACAAATGAAAATGATTTTGTGAAGTTAATTGCTGAGAAATATAATATAATTCCTAAAACACAAATAACTTGTTCTACTGATGTATACTGGATCCGGTTGCCTGGAATGCAGCGTATTGTGGGTTGAACAAAGAAAATGATTGATTTTTTAAAATTCCTTTTCCATATAAAGACTGTGAATCAATCAAACATTGTTTAAATGTGGGTCAAGCATATATGGACTGGGATCCCCATGAAGTTATTATCATAGGTTGACTAAGATTATAAATTGTTTTGAAGGTCTGTTATTTTTAGTACCTCATTGAATGCATACTGCAATATACTACTATTATGTCAGAAAGTACTAAATCTAATTTATTTCTTAGAGTTAATTAGTGACAAATATAGCTGTATTTGAATAAGTTCCATTAGCTCTGATTCATGTTTTAACATAAAATACTGTTTATAATTTTGTTTTTATTACACCACAATCAGGATTTTATAATACAGTACATATAAACAGCAGTCTACCCATTGGCCACAGTGACATTCCAATGTGGCCACTTCCTGTTCTGTCCATTGTGGTCACCCTTGTATTCTGCACTGCATCAGAAGCTATATGCATCAAAGAACTTGCTGGATAGGAGTGGGCGAAAGTTCTGTTTTCTTTGCAATTCAGCATTGCAAAGTATCTATCATTGTTTTGTAAGGGGCTGCCATTAATTCCTTCAGTACAATTCATTCTGAGCAATTTACTTCAATAGGAGAAGGAAACGAAATAGAGGATAGTTGTGGCAGGAGTAAAATTTGCCTTCTCAGCTCGATATGGATGTTGCCAGAGATTTACAAACACAATCAAACCCATCTAACTTTTAAAACACATCTTCGACCCAAACTAGACATTACTTTTTACAGGAATTCACCATAGGGACTTGCAGCCATACTACAACTGAAAGTCGCAGTGGTGACATCTGCGTGAAAAGCACTGACAGGTCCACTTCTGATTGGGACCGTGGTCTGAGGGAAGGAGGGGCTCCTGCCTCCCCCCCACACTTTTCAGCAACTGAAATGCTCTGGAGGCTCTGGGGAGTGGGTATTATTCACCTTGCAAGCATTTAGTGCACAAACAACCTTCCAACGGAGTGAATAACACCTTCCGTCGCAGCCCCCAGGTAATTTCTTTTGCTGAAAATGGTGTAGGGCATAGGTAGGAACTCGTTCTCCCCCCATGCTGCAGTCCAACCAAAATCAGTCCCATCTGTGTTTTTTTCACAGGAGTTGTCACTGGGACTTGCCACTACAGTCTGGCTGCAAGTCCCCATGGCGACCTCTTGTAAAAAGTAATGTCTAGTATGGTTCTTAGTGGTTACAGATTCTGTGTGTAATTCTTCTGCTATAGAAATCACAAGTAAAATTCCCTCTGATTTTAATGTAGCAGGAACACAGTCATTTATTTTTGAACCCAGCTTTAAAAAGCCTTAAATGCAAAGCAATAAATATATTAAATATTTATTTAGTTATATTAGACATAGTTGTAACACAGTTACAATATTATTATACGACTATAATTCCAACATAATGGTGAATTCTACAGATATAAAAGTTAAAATGTTATTAATATGACAATATTATAATCTTCCCGATTAATTTCATCAGAGGCATAAATAGTATTGCTTCGCACAATATCAGGTTCTCTGGGCTAGCACAGATGTCAGTAAACTGCTCCATCAAGAGTGCGCTGAGTGGCCCCAGGACTGCAGATGAATGGATGAGGTGATTCTGGCCCAGTTCATCCACAGATAAAATTGTCTTCTCCTGCTCACCACTTGCATGTATGTTGTGGCTTACAAATGTCCTGCCATGAGGAGCCTCGTGCCATCAGGAGGGAAAATTTTCTCCATCAGAGCAACACTACGCTCAGTGGAAGGAAGCTATAGGAACCAACTCCACAAAATCAATGAAGAAATGCACCCATTTGGAGAAAACTTCAAGGTTGGTCTTTTGATTAGTACAGAAAGATTAATTTAAAAAATTTCTAGGACCAAAGATGAGCAAATAACAATGCTGTGGTAAGGAGAGCTAACCTAAACTCAGTGATCATAGAAGAGTGTAACTGTGCTTAGGATGGCACTACAAGCAACACGACAATCTCTGACATAAATTCTCAAGAGCTCACTAGATTCTCGCTCCTTTCTCTAGAGGCTCAAATTTCTGACTTTATCAAAAAAAGAACAGCCATTTGCATATTTAAACTCAGTCACGCAATCTGGAATAATCTGCTATATTAACAAAGGAGTTTAATCCTGTGAAAATATACATATATTCAGGGGTCATTTCATAGAAAAAGAGCTAGGGGAACTCATTAGCATAACTCATTAGCATATGCCACACCCCCTGACATCACCGGAAGTGTGTCATAAGGCCATACCCCCTGACATCACCGAAAATGTGTCATAAGGCCACACACCCCGCCCCCAACGGTCCTGGCCGCCACCACCGGCCTTGCAGCTCCACTGCCGAGCCCCATGAGGAGTGCAAGGAAGCCCCGCGAAGGCCCTCCCTGGCCCCAGGCAGGCAGGGGTGGGGAGAGGCAGGGAGGAAGCAACTTACCCTCCCTCTTCTCCTGCCTCCTCCTGGATGAATGAGGGCCGGAAGTGGGGCGCCCGGAAGCAGGGGGCGGGGCTTCGTCATGTGCCCCACCCCCCGTACCTCACCCGGGGGAACTGCGTTCTCCCACGTTCCCCCCGAAATGACCTCTGCATATATTTCATAATGTGAAAACTGGAAATATCTGACTTGATATGTTGCGATTTAAACTATAACTATTATCTTATGGTTCCAAATCTATTGAATGGCAGAAAGCGTCCTAATTTATAGAAAGAAGTTTCTTATTCAAATGCGTTGTAGTCAAAATATTGTATAAATCCAGAATGACTCACACTGAAGAATTAACAGATTTCAAATCAACATTTTTATATCTATTATGGAACTTCAATTTTTCTATCACAGAAAAATGAAAAGCTGTTTCTGAATGCTTTTAGTCTGAAATGATTTCCCAGAGGAATTTCCTGTCCTTCATTATGCCTTGTTATTCTTACTGGATTGGTGCATTAGTTTTCTGTACAAGCAATTAATTCACAATGACATAAAATTCAGATTGCTGTTAAAATTAACAACAAAAAAATCTATCTAGTACACTCAAAATAATACATGGTGGTGGTTGTGGTGGTGGAAGGTACTGTCAAGTTGCAGCCAATTTATGGCAACCCCAGAGGGTTTTCAAGGCAAGAGACTTTCAGAGGTGGTTGGCCATTGCCTGCCTCTGTGCAGCAACCCTGTACTACCTTGGTGGTCTGTCATCCAAGTACTAACCAAAGCCGACCCTTCCAAGCTTCCAGGATCTGACAAGGCCAGGTTGTGTGTTAAGTGTCATCAAGCGGCTTCTGACTTATGGTGACCCAATGAATTAATGACCTTCAAAATGTCCTGTTGTTAACAGCCTTGCTCAGGTCTTGCAAACCGAGAGCTGAGATCGGGCCAGCCTACTCTGAGTAAAACACAAGGTTTCCAGTCCGTTAGAGAGACCAAAGTAGCTTGTTTACAAAATAAACTGCCTTGATCTCTAAACTGTTCCACCGCTTCATGATTAGTTCTGCTGCTTCACATTTTATATCAAAATAGATAAATATATTTTATGTCATCTGGATCCAAATGCAGATGATTCCTTACATTCTTCAGTATTCTCAAGGACATACCATTGGTATTGTAGTGTGTCCCAGATTTTATGTGATAATAGATTACTTTCTATAATGCATTGCTCCCAAAGTCAATCTTTTTTTTCAACACTTCCTCTCCATTGGCTGATTTATCCTTATCCTAAATTTTATTATCTACTAGTACAGATATTCCCTGGGGATGTGGCTGCCAGAGTCTGTAAAAGAGATTCTGAACTGTAACTATATAGAATACTTTTATTCCGCTTCTCCAAAATCTTGCTTGAAGTGGCTAACAATGCCAAGATAAAACAATAAATAATACAGTCAACAATAAAACCAATCTAAAACATTTAAAATATTTTTTAAAACCCCAACAGCAAAATTCTTCAAAGTAAAGTCATCAACATAAAATATTCACGACAGAGGGCAAAATACTGAACATCAGATTTGGGTAGCATCATTCAGATACCAAGAGAATATAAAATATTCCTTCTTAACTGTAACCATTGTGAAACAGGCAAATATATTTGAGATGTTTTGAATGGAAATTAGAATAATAAAGATTAGAGTTCCTATACTGGCTCTTTCATAAATGTTAACTCTTAATCTACCAGTTGGACTAATCCTACCCCTATCCTACTACTCCACTTTGCAAAGTTTATTAATATATGTATTTATTTACTAAAATATTTACACCCACCTTTCCTTTTGACTCAAGTATGAACCCTTCTCCAATCTAAGGAGCCACCCTTGAACAAGTGTTTCCTCTATAAGATGAAAGCTGGAGGAAGGATACCAGGAAGATGGTTGTATCTACACCACTATCATGTAAAATGACTGTCTAAAATGTATACAGAATGGAAGGCAGAACGGTATGGCCCAATCTCATCAGCTCTCGAAAGCTAAGCGGGTCAGTACTTGGAAGGGAGACCACCAAAGGAAGACTCTGCAGAGAAAGGCAATGGCAAAGCACCTCTGCTTCTCACTTGCCTTGAAAGCCCCTTGCAGGGGTCGGCATAAGTCAGCTGTGACTTGATGGCACTTTACGCACACAAAATTCATCAGAAGTAGTAGAGCAGTTAATAAAATTTATTTACCTGGAATGAATGGTATTTACCCATTCTAAAAAACAGATCCACTCAAGAAATCTGTCTAAAAAGAAATCACTGCTGTATACCTCATACCTTAAGATGCAATGTTTAAACATTACCCCAGAATTTAGCATTTTTTCTATTCTCAAAACATGAGTAGATTGGCAAAATTTGGAGCAAATAAAGCAGTTGTAGCAATACGTTTGATCTGTAATTTGAGTTCTTTACCAAATCTAGCAGTACCTTCTAAAATCACACCTACAATACCAAGGACAAAATGAGCTGGTGGGTGTTCATTTAATTTTATGTGAAGTGTATCTTTGAGGACTATCCCAGCATCTTTCTATTTGTGTTCAACAGGTGATGTCTAGAAGAATAATTGTATTCCTATCATGGTATCATACAGGCAGCCATTTAACTGAATTTATATAATCTGTCATAGATGTCTGAAGAATGTATTGTGCATTGGCACAAAATCTAATAACAGTGGATTGGATCCAGCCAGGCTTTCTGCTGCTGGAAAAGGGAGGAAGGAGTCTATGCTGGGAATCCTGGACTTGCATGCACAAACGCCATATGGGACAGGGCTGTAGAATGGAGGGGAACTGAGTGTGGTTGAGTGTAGAAGCTAGATTGAACCCAAAGTCTAGGTATCTGGATAAGGGATGCAAAATAAAAATCAACTTTGAAACTTAATTTATTCACTTCAAACATTTTAGTGCTGATTTATTTAAAACATTTTTATTGCTGCCTTTCCACCCAGTCAAGGTCCACAAGGTGGCAAACATTTAATTTTTTTAAAAAACATTTAAGCAATTAAAGAGACAGTTAAGGTTATAAAATAATTTAATTAAAACACATAAACAACAACACTAGAAGGAAACTTAAGTCTCCCAGAAAGGGGGACCATTGTTTGCATATTTTGTCTAGAACTGGCATATTTTGTCTAGAACTCTGAATATATATTAATTAAATATTTGTAAGTTCTGTTACCAAGTTACCTGAACACTAAAGCTTCATCCACTGATGCTTTAATCATATAATTGTCCTATTGGAATATTTTCTAATTGGTTTATAATAAGAATGATCTTGCAACTAATTCTATACCTCGAAATACAATATGTTGCATATAACTTTTGCTGCTCTAGATTCAGCAGCTTTATGGGACCTTTATACATCAATATTGTGTTTTGAAATACTGTATCTTCAGGTATAATTTTAAAAACAAATAAAATAATACAAACTGCCCATTGTGTATTCTGTTGCCTCATTTTATTAAAAGTGATAGCAGAGTGCTATGTGTTCCTGGAACTGTTCTATTGGTTGCAATAATGCAACTGAACTAAGTGCACACACACACACACGTACACACGCACACACACACACACACACACACACACACACACACACACACACACACTTTCATTATGTCAGGTAGTTTGCCCTTGCAGTGCTTAAAAGAGGGTGAGGAAAGAAGCAAGGGCAAGGGTGAAGAAAGAAGCAATCCTAAGCAGGTCTACTCTAAATTTTACTAAGGTCTATTCAATGGGGCTTACTCCCAGGAAAGTGCTCTTAGGATTGCACTGTTAGTCTCCTTCCATAACTGCCCTAACTCTAGAGTTCCATAATCACTGTGCCATTTCAAAATACAGTTTGAAACTTATTCTGCATCTCTATCTTTGAGAATTAAGTCCAGCGTTCTAGATTACAGCCCGGTTTTTCTCTCTGCCCAGCATTTGTCCCCTCAAGAACAAAGGCTATTTTCTGTATGATTTGTTAATGTTTGATTCCATCATTTTCCATTATGATACCAGATGCCAGATATGCTGCCAGATACCTCTGCTGTAATTTTTTAATATATAACAAATTCAGTGGAAAATAGAATTGTACAAGTGGAGACCCGCAAGAAACTTGCGGGATGGTTATCCTATTCCTCACGCCTTTGCTTCCTCCTGTCTCCCCCTACCTCTCTCACCCTCTTTCTCCCTTCTGCCCCCCCTTTCTTTCTTTCTCTCTCTCCTCCATGTATGGTTTGGAGGGTGAAGTCTATGGCATTATACTGGTCTGTAGTTTCTCCCCTCCTCAAATCCCACCCTCCCCAGGCTCCACCCCTCAAATGTCCAGGAATTTGCCAACCTGGAATAGGCAACACAATTTCCTTCCCACCCAACAGCCAACCTACCTTTATCTGCCTCTCTGTCTTCAACTTTCCATCTCCACACTCCTCCCCCACAGCCTCTACCTAGGAAAGTTACAGTCTTTCTCCACAGTGGGGACCAAAGCAGCTTACATTATTCTTTCCTCCTTTTTATCTGCACAACAACCCTGTGAGGTTGGCTAGGCTGAAAGTATGTGACTGGTCCAAAATCACACAGTCAGCTTCCACTGCAAGATGGGGATCTGAACCTGGGTCTTGCAGACCCTACTCTGAAGCTCTAACTGTTACATCACACTGGCTTTCATAGGGTGGCTGCTGATGAACCGTAGCAAGCAGCTGGGCCTACTTGAATCATGCAAATCAGGTGGTATCAAATCACCCAGAGGGTGCTGCGTATGGATGCCAGCCTCCAGGTGGGACCTGGGGATGCCTGGAATTACTGCTCATCTCCAGAATACAGAGATAACTTCCTATGGAGAAAATGGACGTTTTGGAGGGTGGACTCTGTGACATTGTACTCCACTGAGCCCCCTGTCCTCCCCAGGCGCCACCTGCAAATCTCCAGGAGTTTCCCAGCCTGGACCTGGCAACCTTATCCACAATCCCCTGTCGGTGGCCAGGGAGGGTTGCCAACTGTGGCATTAGACCCAGCTGAGGCCTCTCCCTTCCCCAAACCCAGCCCTCCACAAAATCTCAAGAAATCCCCCAGCCTGGCACTGGCAACTCTTGTGAGGCCTGGCCCCACGGCTCCCTTCCTCCCTCCCTCCTTGAAATGCCAAAAGAGGCCAGGAAAGGGTCCTTCCCCCACCCTTTCACTGACAGAGCCAGTTAGAAGCCTCCCCCCCCGAACGTTCCAATCTCTCTCTCACCGTTGATGCCTGGAGTTAGATCCCTGCAGAGGCCATTTCAAAAGGTATTGGGGGGGTCCCTGAAGGGATTTTTTTACTTCTTGGATTTTTCTGCAGACACAGAAAGTATACTGACTATGTAGGAAAAGCTGTTGGGGCAGAGTGAGCTTCCTGTTAGTGGAAATAAGTATCCGCACACGGCACCCTCTGTTGGAAATTAGATATATAGATAAGAATTGCCCTGCCACTGCATTATTCTTGGTCTTCAAAAACGACATGGCTATATTTTATTTAGTTCTTGAAAGCTCTGTAAGCCACCCCTCAGGTAACAGGGGCACATTAACGAAGGGTGGAAGTACAGTTATCTTTATCTCTTGATTACGTACGAATGAGATGCTGTCAGTGAGAGTCCATTGGACACATGCTGAAAATTAATTTGTTAACTGTTAAGCCTCTCTCAGGGCAATCCTAGTAAGAACACTTTGTTGGGAGTAAGCCTCACTGAACAGGCCAGAAAAAGATTCTGAGTATACCAGTTTAGGACTGCTTTGTCTGTCTATTTCACATAGTAGGTTCCTTCAACAAGCGTGTTCCTACCTCTTCTTCCTTCAGCCCTCCACAAAGTGTTGATATATCCCCACTGCTGGCCCTGTTTGCCTTCTCTCTCTCTCTCTTTCTTGGATAGTCATGAATCTATACTGGTGTTTCACTATTATTAGGACAGTGTTACAGGCAGGTATGTTACAGCAATTTTAGAATTAAAATTCTTCAAGTCCCTTTAGTGTTTCATGCAATGCACACAAACAAATATCAGTAAAACTCCATTACTATGAGTAAAAAGACATATTTATCACTTACACACAGCCAGGGAATTGAAGGAAAAACATGAGACTGAATATAAAAATATTTCAATTTAATTCGTCTGCCAGAAATAAAATGGCTGAAACAGATGATAAACACATTTAGTATTTACTGTAGGTAGAAATAGGTCTCAGAATTAAATTGTTTTCAGAATAAATCCCCCCCCCAAAAAAAAGACTTGCTCAGTAAGTTCTAAGGATGTCAACAGCATCTTCAGAGCAGAACAGAATGGAGTCCAAGCATATTAGTAATGTTTTTACTTGAAGGAGTTGCTGAGTAAAATATTTCAGTATGAATACTCCATCCTACCTTTTAGGGTTTTCCTAGACCGCATCTAACATTTTCCAATAACATATTCAATAATTTAACAAAAATCTCAATCAGAGTCCATCCATTCCATTAACAAATGAATTCATTACATCTATAATGATTACAGACCTAGTCCTTTAGATTGCTGCACAAGCAAAACAGTCAAAATTATTTTTGGAAGCCAAGATTCCATTCTATTCTGGAAGCTTGGGGCAGGGTAGGAAAAAATAATTAATGAAATATGGATGGAGAATATTTGTGGTCCAGGATGTGAGCCTGTATAATGGTGGATCTTTGATGGCCAGCCCACATGTGGGTTGAGGGCATGCTGCAGTATCTGGTCTCTATAAAAAGAACAGAACTGAAACATTTTTTCAACTAGTCATAATCACTGGTGTCCTGCAGAGGGAGAGTTTAAAACACAGTTTGGCCCCCTCCTGCCATGCTCGAGCAAGAGTCCAAATCTACTGAATTTTAGGCTACTAGGCTGTCCATGTTGTCCATTCAAATGTAAAAATCAATGCTTTAACATCTACATTGCTGTCTACTTTGTGAGCTACAAATGAGAGGACTGGCTGGTCCAATTCCCCTCCCTTAGAGAGAATTCCTGGCCGTGTGATGTCCTTACATAGTTTCCATCTACTCTGCTTACACTACCTGTAGTCAGCCCACTAGATCATGGAGCCCTGGATTGTCCCAGAAATTAGAAGCAAGTTCCTTAGACAGATGGTCTAAGGATACAATCATCAACCATGCGGGAGTCAAACTGTCAGAATTGTTTTCAAACCATCAGCTTTATTGCCTACACGGCACCAGGTTTGACTCCTCCCAAGAGACATATACCTACTTATCTTCCGGGGGCACCAGCTCAATAGACTACATTTTAATTTCACCATCTCTCCTGCCCTATACTCTCTGTTTTGCGGTAGTAGACGGATTGGAGAGTGATCACAGTCTGATTAGTCTAACTTAAAATTCCTCAATAATTCCCCCCTTTGGCCACTCTTCGAACACAGCGGATGGTGTTCTTGTTGGAGAGAGGAGAATAAGGTGGTCGGTCCAGCTATACCTCGATATAGCCAATATTATGAAGAGAGGAGACATTCAGTGTCTGAGGCAAGAAATGATGGAAAACTCCAATGTAATTAAATATTTTGAAGATATAACAAATCTCCTCAGGCCCTATCTGGTCCTGAGTAAACCTCAAGCCCCCTCAAATATTACTCCAAGAAGTTGGTTTGATCAGGAATGTAGACAATTCAGGAATAAGTTGACAAGACAGTTGGGGCAAGCACGCTATACTAACGGGGGGATTCACTCTGCGCAGATAATGGCATTGAGATCAGCCTATAAAAATTTGCTGAAGGAAAAGAAGCTTGCATTTGTTAGATCCCAATGGGAAGCATTTGACCTTGCAGTTCGCCAAAAAAAATGAGGCAAGGTTTTGGCACTTGGTGTCTTTAGGCATGGGGAATATATCCCCCCTTTTAGATGCCCAAATCAGCACCAAGGACTGGTTCTTACATTTTACCCAGGTCTTTGGCAATACTATTAATGAACCTATCAATGTCTGCCAAATAACTCTACAGCTCAGCTCTCCAGATATACCTCAGTGGCCCCCAGTCACAATTGCTGAGTTCAAAAGCCTTACTGATTCACTTCCAAACGGGAGGGCACCTGGAGAGGACATGATTCCCCCGGAGCTTTTTAAGCAATTATCTGACTGGTGGGCCCCAATATTAGCAAAGGTGTTCACTCAGATAAACTCTTCGTGTTCATTCCCTATTGGGTGGAAACAGAGAATTGTTGTGCCAATATTTAAAAAGGGTAGTAAATCAGATCCCCATAATTATCGCCTTGTCAGCTTACTGGACATAGCCTCCAAAATTTACAGCAAATTTTTATTGAGAAAACTAAAGGATTGGGAAGCTGATAATCAGATTATCTTTCCAGAACAAGCCGGCTTTCTGAAGGGCCAAAGCACCATCAATCATTGTCAGACATTGTATTGCCTGGCCATTAATAGTGTAAAGGGTCCTACTAAACATCTTTATGCAGTCTTTGTAGACCTTGCCACAGCTTTTGATTCAATAGACAGAGGCAGGCTCTGGATTAAGCTGGCAAATACTAATATCGACAAATATCTCCTGTACCTGATCAGGGAATTATACACTAATACCTCATCTAAAATAAGAGTGGGTATTACAGGATCCCTGACTGAAAGCATTCCCGTGGCTAGAGGCATGAAGCAGGGTTGCGTACTTGCTCATTTCTTATATTATTGTGAAGCTCTCAGGTGCTGATCTTTTTCCTCCCCATCTTGGGTCAAGAAAGATCTCGGTCCTCCTTTATGCCAACGACATGGTCCTGCTGTCCTTAACTCAAACTGGGTTGAGAAGGTCGCTGTCTAGGCTTAGTGCTTTCTGCAAGGAGGAGCACCTACCAATTAACTACTCAGAGACTAAGGTGATGGTCTTCGGGAAGTGGTGGTGCATTTTTAGCTGGACAACGGATGGGTTTCAGATAGATCAAAGCCAAACCTTTAAATACTTGGGTATTACCTTTAACGACATGCTTTCCTGGAAGACACATACAGACATCATAAAATCAACAGCACTTCGGGCTATGGAGACAATCCTTAAATCCTTCGGGGACTCTGGGGCAAGTGATGCTTTGTATTCTTGGTGCTTGGGGGGGGGTCAATAGTGGGAGGGCTCCTAGTGTCCTGGCCCCACTGCTGGACCTCCTGATAGCACCTGGTATTTTTGGCCACTGTGTGAAAGAGTGTTGGACTGGATGGGCCATTGGCCTGATCCAACATTGGCTTCTCTTATGTTCTTATGTTCTACCTTTCCAAAGAGGGATACCTGATAGAACCAGCCCTAAAGCTCTTCCAGAGTAAGATAATTACCCAACTTTTATATGGTGTTGAGGCTTGGGGATGGAATGATTCCCTGATCACAAACCTGGAGAAATACCCCAGATCCGCTGCTGAGAGCTGAAGTGGGTCTTCCCTCCCATTGGGCTTGTGCTCATAACATCTTTTTTAACTACTGGCACAGATTGAAAAGAGCTCCAGTAGATAATCTTGCCAGTCTCTGTTTTTCTGAAAGCCTGAAAGACCCTAATTGGCAATCTAAATATAATATGGTCCTTCAGATGTATAATGTGCTGGATGTTGTCCGTCGAACCTTTCAGGCCTATTTTGATGGCAAGGTGCAAATATACACACACGATGCTGGCCTAGACAGAGTACTAAAAAACAAATCATGTTATAAATTGATTATAGTGGATCATCGCAAGGCACATTGTTTGACTAAAATTCCTTTCCTCAACTTGCGTTTAGCTTTTACATCCCTCCGCTTCCAAACCATGTAAACAGCAGTGCTTGAAGGTTGATATAACAAAATACCAGCAACTGAGGGCCTTTGCATATGTGGTGGCCCAGACCCTGAAGATCTGTGTCATTATTTGCTGGACTGCCCACTTAATTCATCCCCAAGAAAGAAGTTTCTTGGCACAATCTTAGATAAATCCGGCCCCTGCTCCACATCTGGAAAAGTTATAACTTTACTTGCAGAGGTGGAGCCACAGTATTTGTACAAGGTTGCACTTTTTGCCCTAGCAGCAAAGAAAATTTAAATCAAGTTGACTAAATCTTTGCCTGCTAAATAGCCAGGGCTATGTCAAGGTATATAAGATCCAAACCCTATATTCATTCTGTATGTTTTAGTTTTTTATCTTATATTATTTTAAGAATGTAGCCAGCTTTATGCTTGACACTTGTCTTATATTTTTAATCCCTGTGTTTTAATTGTAGTTTTTATCCTGTATTTTATAGCTTCTATTGTATTGTACTGTATTTGTAATGGCCATCGGCCATCTCTCTTATATATAAAAGCCGAATGGCGGCGGCACTTCTCTAGAACATTCCACACGTTCCGGAATTGGTTGGCGCCCTGGTATGTCACTCAGAATCTGTCCCTATCCACTGGCTGCATTGCTTGAGTCTCGCCTCCAATATTCTAAACAGTTTGCTGTTCCTCCCCCCCCCCTATGCAGCCTCATTGGCCTTTGCCTCGGAACATAGAGGTCATTTGCATATGCGACTTGATTGGCTTTTGCCTCTAACATTCATGCTGCTGAGGTGGCCCCCGTATGACAGCCAATGTGCCGTAGCAGTCAGGGCTTCAGAGCACGGGAAAGGCTGCGGGTGTGTGAGGGGTGGAAAGCTGAAGAGTGAGGGGGAAATAAAGGTAGGTTGATGATTGGCTGGGAAGGAGATAGGGTTGCCAACTCCAGGTGGGAAATTCCTGGAGATGTGAGGGATGGAGCCTGGAGAGGGTGATGTTTCAGGAGGCGTGGGACCTTGGACAGGTACAAAGCCATAGACTCCACCCTCCAAACCAACCATTCCCTTCTGGGAAACCATCATTGCCAATCTCCAGGTGATGGCTGGAGATCCCTCAAAATTACAACTGTTCTTTAGGTAGCAGAGATCAGTTCTTCTGGAGAAAATGGTGGACTTAGTGTCATTATACCCTGCTGAGGTCGCCACAGCAAATTGACACTGAGTGTCCAAGGCCGGGGCACCTGCCCAGAGCCTCTTTCTAGAGGCTGTTGTATTTATTTCCACAACAGCCTTTTTCCTTTTGTTGTTGTTCAGTCGCACAGTTGAGTCCGACTCTTCGCAACCCCATGGACCAGCTCCCGCCAGGCCCTCCTGTCTTCCGCCGTCCTTTGAAGTTTGCCTTTTTCCTAGTATGCAATAAATTGGAAATCAAATCAAATCTACTCTGCTTTCACTACCTGTTGTCAGCCCACTAGATCATGGAGTAGTTTCTCATTTTCTTCAATCAGTCAATGCCTGAACTAGGATGAATCCCTATCAGTAGACATCTCAGCATGCTGCATTCACAGCTTCAAACTGCAAGGGGACAAATGCATGAACATGGTTTTGGTAGTTCTTTCCACTCCAGTGTGATATCAAGAACTTCTGTTACCCACGGGAGCATCTTCACTGCCTTGGCAACTCAGATGTAGTCCACTTCCAGGCTGATTCTGGTGGCTGGGGTCCTTCCCTTACAGTTGCCCTGGCAACCGAAACTGCTGTATCTCCTTGCTTGGTTCCTGCTGCCCAACAAGTTTCTTTTCATAGCATTTGATACTGACATGATGGAAAGTATGTTTTGGCTACTCTGGGTCTCATGGGTTGTGGGATTCCACAAATGGATATACTTTGAAATTTCATTACAAACACACAGTAATCACAACCTTACAAAAGATTTAAATTATAAAATTTTGTTTGTTTGGAACAATGACATTAAAATAGCAGGATAAGTGAAACAATTACTTGATGTAATTTCTTTATAGCTTTTCCCATTTTCTAAAAAAAGCTCCCATGTGCAAGTACAATTTGGCTGAAAGTATATTTCACATTCCTCTTAATGCTGAGCCAGGAACAGATGAATAATCAATTTAAAATAGAGAAGAAAACAAATCTACGCTCCAGGCGAGAAAACCTGATTTTAAGTCTACAAAAATGTTGAGGATCATACCAATTAAGTATAGCTAGCCTTGGTGCAGGGGCAGATTTTTCTACAACTTGGCACACCAGATCCACTCTCGTCTTTTAAAAATGGCACAGGTCTGGACTTGGGAGGATATATATATATACCTATCATATGACACACATATGAATATAATTAAAATACCTGGAATGATTAGGAAGCCTAATAATGATCTACCCATGTTACAAGATTTTGAATTGGTATATATTGTGGTGGTGCGTGTTGGAAGGAGCTCAGCCATGTATCTCCGCTACATTTTCAGTTTATCTTTGAGTATGTCAGACTGTTAGTACTTCTAAGGTTAATTCATCCATGCATGTAGATTACTTGATTCATCAACATTTGATGACTCAGCTGACTGTGAACAGACTCCACTGAACAGCTTTGTAGCTGAGGCAATGCAAGAAATAGGGACAGGGTACCTGCTATGGGATGGCTCATTCATACATGCAATTTGTCACAGTTCTGCATGCCTTTATGAATCTGAGCTAAATGGACTTTACAATAACAGGCAAGTGGCTTTATTCTGAGGTGCTGGTAAAGAACCCATCATCGGGCAGATTCACACATGCAAAACCATCACTTAATAGCTAATGTCATCACTTGATGACTCATTGCGCACATACGTGAATTGCCTCCATAGAAAAGCATTATGTTTGAGGTGATATGAAAGAACTTTGTGTGCCCTTTGATCCATAATGACTGATTCATGCATTTGAGTGTGAAGCTATTGATTGATGAATACGTATGAGTGATTCTGCTTTAGGTGTAGCTTACTAATAACATAAAGTAAGTGTGGGTCAGCAAACCATGTGCCACTGTAAACAACCATCATAAAAAGTAATCTGACAATTCTTTTCTACATACAAGTGATTCTTCACATTACAGTCTGAACAAAGTTCAAATACTCAGCCTACCTACAACAGAAAAGTCAAGTGATTAGAAAACTGGACACTGAGTTATGCTTGCTATATAGTTCAGTCAATTTCATACAGCAAGCCTCCGGTCTCATGAATTCTTTCTGTCTGGGTACATTTGTTTTCTTGCAAGATGAGTGAGATTTTTTTTTTTTAAAGAAAGGAAATGTAAGACCTTAAAAGGGAAAGAAAAAATAGCAGAGAAAACAAAAGACAATGAATCCGATGACCCAGTTGATAGAATAAATGTAGATTATCACCATGTCCATGTCAAACCGCCATCCTCGGCTATCATCCTCAAAGTCCATATAATCCATCCTGTGTGCAGCATGAGGGAAATGCCTTCGTGTAAAGGAATCTGTGCTCCTCTGAAAGCCTGCAGAAACAATTTCACAGCATAGTCAGCAATGTTTAAAAGACAGCAATTTTGTTCATATCCTTTCTTAATCTCATTGTTTTAGCTGCATGGAGGAAAGGAAGAGAAGATGAAAGCAGTATGCTAATACATGCAGTATGATGGTGTGCAAGTAGTCAGCGACACAATATGAGCGCCACATGCCTGTATGAAAGCCATTACACAGCTTATGTACTGACATGTATGAGGATTACAAACTGTGCCACAGTGCGGTTATCTGAGAAGCACAAAGTCCTTGTCCCCCCGATTGAAATTGTGCTGAGTACATCCTGTGCACGTGCAAAGTCTCAGAAAGCACAAGCAAACAAAGCATTGATTCAGTGAAGCTTTTTGCCTGTGTGGGTAGATGGGGGCAGGGTGCTGTCAAGCCAGAAGAGAGAGGAGAGAAAACACCGAACCACCACCCAGACCCCATTCTCTTCTTAACAGAGCTCAGATTCTTCTCTGCTTTATCTCATGCAGGACTGAATTAATTCTGTGTCACTCTCAGGTCACCTCTTTCCTAGGCTTGGAGAGTGTGACTACATATAGCTGAGTGAGGGGTCCCTGAAGGAGTCCCATTCTCAATTATCCTGGTTTAAGATCACCTACCCCATCATAAAGACTCTTTCCAATAACCAGGTCATGTATTGTTCATGCTACTGTTCATTAAATTGGTGTGGTGGTGGAAAGCACAGTCAGGTCACAGCTGACTTATGGCAACCCTGTGGGGTTTTCAAGGAAAGAGACATTCAGTGGTGGTTTGCCGTCGCTTGCCTCCGTGTCATGACCCTGCTACAAGTACAGTAAATTATGGGATGATAACTCCCTGTCTTTACCTCCCTTTTGGTTAAAAATTCGGCTTTTCCTGTAATACATGGTAAAAAGAAGAGTACCAGGGCAAAACGTTTTGCACTGCAGATCTAGTCAACTTGAATTTGGATCACACTTTACTCTGAAGGTTGGGGATGGGATAAAGCAAACTCAGAACAAAGATAAAGCAAGGTGTAACACCTAAAATGTCAAAATAAAAAGTCCTTCTCTGCAGTTCAATTAAAATACTAGATAACGTAATACTGAAACACTATTTTCTACTTTGAGAATGAAAATTTGTTTTCAGTTATCTGCAGATGCTAAATGCTAGGTCTAAAATTTATGCAAAACAAACTAATCTCCTCCCCCCCCCGCCTCGGCTCCAGCGGCGCGGCCTGAGTGGCTTCCAGCCGCCAGCCCCTGGCAATTTCCCCCCCCGCCGATCTCCTTCCCTCCTCCTCCGGCTCCAGCAGCTGGTCTCCTCCTCCTCTCCCCCTGCCTTGGCTCCGGCAGAGAGACCTGAGCGGCTTCCAGCCGCCAGCCCACTGCAGAGTTCCCAGAGCGTTTCCTGCTCATGCGCAGGAAATGCTCTTTTTCTTTTTGGGGGATTTAAATATTCCCCCCATATTTTTTTCAACTTTTTAGATTTTTGTGCACACCTGGGGACTGCCCCAAGTGTGCAGGAAAATCTCCCTGCCCCCAGGTGCCCCCAATGTGTGGATTTAGATATCCGCACGCAGGGGGCACCTTTGCTATTAGATATATAGATATCTCAGTCCCATACTGTTGAGTGTCACAAAAAATGTTTCACAAAAAGTGTCCACCCAAAATAGAGAGAAAATTCTGCATTAGCAGTATCTCCTCAAATGCATTGAATTTACCTATGATAATTTAATTTGTTTAAGGTTTCAGCTGAAAAATAAAGCCCACAGCCCAAATTTATATCGACTCTTTAAACAGTTTCTAAAGCATTCTTTTAGTGTCTTTGAACCTTCTAAATATTGCTCCAAAATGAAACACCAGGTTTTTATTTCATCTGATTTCCATGTTAGAAATAAATGTGTAACTGCCAAAGCCCTGCCACTGTGGTGAAAACTACTTGCTCTCCACACATAAATCTTCAGTGTGCAGCATGCTCTCTAGAGGGCTCTAATCAAGTTGGCTACATGTGATTCACTTGTATTTATTTCCACTCTTATAGCAAATATAACACAATACGCCCGAGGGCTACTTTTGCATCAACAACTTTGAATCATCTTGTAATCACTAATCATAGCATAATTATGCAAACACTTAGTGACATTAGTTGTGACTAGCTAAGTCGCCTCAGTTGAGAAGATTTAGATGAATAGATGTAATGCCTGATTTTATCTCTATGTGATTTACTTTAAGCAAACCTGCATTAGATTTGCCATGGATTAGACTTTGTAATGTAATCATTCTACATTCAAGAATAGACTTTTATTACTGTAATTGTTCTTGCTGTGGAAGTCCACAGAAATATATCTCATGTTGCATTATCAAAACATTTGACCTGGTTTTGCCCACCTGAGCCCCATGGACAGCCCCCACTGCATAAATCCAATGATAAATCAAAAGCCTGAGATATATCGTACGAGCAAAAAACTGGAGGTCAAAAGTTAAGGCCTTTACAAATTCATTCATGCATCAAAAGCATGAAGCTCTTACTTTAACCTAAGACACCATATAAGCAGTAAAGATTGTTGATGTACAATCTTCCACAATGAGCTTGCTTATCCTTTAGATGCCGCATGCCTACTTTTCCCATGGACTATTCAGTCCAAGTGCAGGTTGGAGGCATCAATGATGCTGGGGTTAGTATTTAAGGTAAAGGTAAAGGTTCCCTTGCTCGAAAACCAGTTGAGTCCGACTCTAGGGTTGCAGTGCTCATCTCCGTTTCAAAGCCGAAGAGCCAGCGCTGTCCGAAGACATTTCCGTGGTCATGTGGCCGACATGACTAGACGCCGAGGTGCACGGAATGCTGTTACCTTCCCACCGAAGTGGTACCTATTTATCTACTTGCAATTTCTTGCTTTCAAACTGCTAGGTTGGCAGGAGCTGGTGCCAGAGACGGGAGCTCACTCCGTCATGCGGCAACTCGGGTCTCGAACTGCTGAACTACTGACCTTCCAAAGCCTGCAGTTCAGCGTCTTAACCACTTGAGCCACCACAGCTCCTTTAGTATTTAACAAGATTAAATTAATTCTAGTAACCAACTTCTTGCAAAGCTGGATCCTAAGCTGTGTAGCAAAATGAATGTTTAACCAAAAGTAAACCCAACAAAATAATTATTCAGGGAATATTAATATGTCAGACTTGGAAACTTGATTTATTCGAATTGAAAATTATAAAATTTGAAAGAGAAAGGGGCAGCAGTAAGGTGCCGGTGGTGGTGGGGGATGTAGTAGAGTCCATCATGCTCAACTCAATTACACAATTATTAGAGTTACCAGCTCTGGGGTTGGGAAATACCTGGAGATTTTGGGGATGGAGCCTGGGGAGGGATCTCAGCAGGGTATTAATGCCATGGAGTCCACCCTCCAAAGCAGCCATTTTCTCCAGGGGAACCGATCCTGGTCATCTGGAGATCAACTGTAATAGCAGGAGATCTCTAGGTGCCACCTGGAGATTGGCAGCCCTAACAATTAGGAATAGGGTTGCCAAATCGTTCTTACCTCGCGGCGGGGGGCTCCCGTTCGGCGTCCTGAGCGCGTGCTGCATGCACGTCAGCCAGATGTGACGTGATGACGCCGGGCACGCTGGGGGCGGGGCCACAGCCAATTGAGGGGAAAACTCTATGTTTTCCCTTCAAATGGCTGTGGCCCCGCCCCCAGCGTGCCCAGTGTCATCACGTCACATCCGGCTGACCTGCACGCCGGGGTGGGGTTTCCCCCGGGGCCTGATTCTGCGGTGGCGGAAATCGGGCCTCCAAAACGGGGGGGAATCCGCCCCCCGGGGGGATTTGGCAGCCCTAATTAGGAATATATAATCTAAAACAGATCTCCAGTTTTGTTAGTATAATGACTACCATATATCCTCTGCTTTTGACCTTTTGAGGAACGCATGTATCTTTTGGTGTTAGAAAGACATACGATCACTTACTTTTAAAAATATTTTTCAAAGTGGAGGTTGCCATGTTTTTCATTCATGAAAGCTAAGGTGCAACCTGACACCAGCTTCACTTTATCTAATTAAGTCTAGCAGCATATCCGGCACAAGATGCAGCCAAGGGGTCATAACATCATGACTCAAAATGTCTTTTTCCCCCTCTCCTTCCTTTTGTTTTTACATCCAGCCTGATGAAAAGCTCTGAAAGACTTGGAAGTTTTCACACGCCTACATGATATTTGGGTTGGCCATAATAAAAGATATTACATGGCTTCCGTTTTTATTTTATTTTATTGGACTAACATGGCTACGTGGAACAATTACAAGTATGACAGGACCAGAAATGATTTTAAACGGAATTAATTTGGGTCATTCCTCCAACTTTAATTGAACTTAAGTGGATGGATACTCTGACAAGAAGAGAGAGGCCTGTGGATCACAATCTGTGACAAGCATTTTGTTCCATGTGTAGGGTTGCCAGCTCCAGGCTGGGAAACTCCTAGAGATTTGGGGGTGGAGCCTGGGGAGGGCAGAGACCTCAGTGGGGTACAACATCACAGAGTCCACCCTCCAAAGCATCCATTTTCTCCAGGGGAACTGATGTCTGTAGTCTGGAGATGAGCTGTAATACCAGGGCATCCCCAAGTCCCACCTGGAGCTGGCATCCCTATCTACCATGAGTAAGCACTCGGTTCCTTAGCTTACAGATGTGTTTTTGCTTGAGCAACATATATATTAGCAAGTTTTTATTTATTGCTTTGTTTCAGCCTTTGGAGATATGGCAGTGTATGTCTATATCTATATATCTATTTGTATCTATATACATACACGCATATACACACCTACACAAATTCCCATCAAACAAAATTAAACAAATATAAGGGGGAAAAATCTAAGGTCCCGGTCACACAGGACGGAAAATGCGGGGGGGGGGGGGAGCATGGCTCTTTGCCCCAGAGCAAAATAATGCGCGGCCGCACGATCACACGTCCTGTCGAAGTCCCGTGGTTAGGGGGTGAGGTGCTGATCACACGGCTATCCTACAGCGCGGCAAAGAAGCGGCGCAGCGCAATCACACCAGCAATCGCTCTTTGTGCGCATGCGCCGTTGGGTGCTTTTGCGCATCCTGCGGAGACTTGGGGGGGAAAACCACCAACCCTTGTTTGCGACGGAACATTGGTGGGCGCCGGATGCCACGAAATTCCACCGGAAAAGCGATTAGACGCCCGCCCTTGCCCTGCGGTTTCCGGAAACCAGTACCTCGTAAGTACTAGTTTTTTTACTCCGCATCTTCAGCAGAAAGCCACGGGTTAGCCACGGGAGCACTATGCTTCCCAGATGTTGCGGTGTGATCGCGCCCAGAAAATCCGCCTATCATCCGTATCTTTAGCGCGGCAATTGCTCCGTGTGAACGGGGCCTAAATATGGCATTGCTCCTTATCTGGTATAAGCAGGATAGGCCTCACATTGATCATTTGTCTTCTTCACTTGCCCAAAGGAAGCTTCTGATAAAACTACAAAGCCCTACAATTTCACCAGTACTGATAGAGGCCAACACTTTTTGCTTCTTTTCAGGAAAAGGAAAAACACAGGATGAAAGAGAGTATTACAAGCTATTATTATCACACTTGTAAGGGATATTTTCTAGTGTAAGCTTAATAGGTGCCAAATGATTGCTGGACATTAGCTTTCACAACAGAAAGTTTTGACTCCTCTTTCCTTGGTCTGATGAGAGTTCATTAAAAAAATCTCTATAAAAAACAGAAAAATCCTGTTTTTCTTAAATGGCTTTTAAGAGGTCCTTATCACTTGAAGATAGAGAGAAGCCGCTCATCATGTTTCCTCAACTATTCCTTCCTAAAGAGGTCCCCCAAGGTCTCTACAAATCACACCATTTTCACAGACTTTCATGATGAGTGCCTCTGTTGATGTTTCAGGAAAACTGAAAATGTGTTCTATTTATATGAGTTCTGGTTTTCGGTGTCCATGAGAAACAAGCATCAAGAATGGTAGTGTATACTACCAAGGATTCATTCTGTTCGAGACTCATAAAATAGGTGACATTTTAATCTTTTACTGGACTAACTGGTAACATGTTTCCAGAGATTTTTGCATGAGGGTATAAGAAAAACTATGTTTCTAGGTTAAGGCTAATAGCTTAGATATATTGAACAGAAGAAGAAGAAGATGAAGAAGTGGAAGAAGAGGAGGAGGAGGAGGAGATTGGATTTATACCCTGTCCTTCACTTGTGAGTCTCGGGGTGACTTAGAAACTCCTTTCCCTTCCCCTGCCCACAACAGACACCCTGTGAGGTAGGTGGGCCTAAGAGAGCTCTTTTGAGAAGGTGCAATTAGACCTTGTTAACAATCAGAGACAGTCAGGCTTTGCTCTGAGACATGAACTATCTATGATTCAATAAACAATCTGCTCTCATCTCCCTTGAACTGCTTTCATTTCCTTCCACTAATTTTTCTAGAATTTAGGAAAGGAGCCCCCTTTACTAATGGATAACTCTCCATTAGACAGCATTGCCTGAAATGACTCAAAATAGTAACTGTTTTGTTACAAATGGAAGAATAGGAAATTGTAAAGTAATGGGTGCACACCTTAATGTGGTGATGATGTTTGTGTGAGTCAGCGAAGCCAACTGCAACACCAAACTCCTAGCAGAGTCACTCAAGGCATAATGGTCACAAGCTGAGACACCAGATTAAGATACACCACCCCCTTCTCAGTTCAACAGCCACATCAGCGGAAGAAGAGAGCCAGTTTGCTGTAGTGGTTAAGAGCAGCGGACTCTAATCTGCAGAACTTGGTTTGATTCTTCACTCCTCCACATGAAGCCAGCTGATCTTGGACCACATGATCTTGGATCAGTCACAGTTCTTTCAGAGCTCTCTCAGCCCCTAAAAACAAGTCTAGCTCACCACCAGCATATTGCTAAGAGCTAGAATTTGTGGCTGCCAGAGAATCTTTGGATCTCCTGGCTATTCTACACACAATGCCATATGACAATTAATTATCAGCAGAAGAGAACAGACAGTTCCAGTGGTGATGGGGTAGAGGAATCCTTGAAGGGTAGCTACTAGGCAGCAGCAGCAGTGGAAGGTGGCACAGGCTTTAGATCTTTCATAGACAATGGCAGTGCACTTCAGCTAACCCCAGTTAGTACTGCAAAGAAGAAGGCAATGGTAAACCACTTCTGACCAACTTTTTCTTTGAAACCCTATAATGAGACAATCCCAAATGGAAAAAGATATAGTGCTGGAAGATGGAACCCTCAGGTCAGATGGCATTCAATTAGCTACTGGGGAAGAGCTGAGGACAACTGTGACTACTGCTATTCTTAATGGCACAACTGGACTGAAGTCAAAAGGACATTCAGTTAAAGGCGAAAGATTTATGCGATCTGAAGAGAAACCAGAGTATACAAACTAGATTTCAATATAGGAACCAGAATGTAAGAAGCAAGAACAAACAACATGACAAGTAAGAAAATTAAGTTACTATCTTTAAACATAAATGGGCTAAATGGACCACAAAAAAGAAATAGAATCTTCCATCAACTTAAAAAATCAAAAGCCGATTTAATTTGTCTTCAAGAAACCCATATAAAAGATCAAGATATCAAATATCTAAAATGTAAAAAATTGGGTGCAGAATTTATAGCATCGGATAGTGTAAAAAAGCGAGGGGTAGTAATTTACGCAAAAGATTTCCTACATCCTAAATTGCTCTACAGTTCGGCCGATGGAAGAATTATAGCAATAACACTGTTGAAAAACGGCAAAGAACTACTCATTATTAACATTTATGCACCCAACCAAAATCAAGAGAGTTTCTACTTAGAACTAAAGAAAGTGTTGGAAATGAAACAAGTGAATAATATTTGCATATTAGGAGATTTTAATGCAGTCTTAGACCCAAAAATGGACCGAAAAAAGGGGGGGAAAACAAGAAAGATAGGAACGCTATTACCAAATTCGTTCTTAAAATTAGCTGAGGAATACAATTTAATAGACGCATGGAGAACAAAAAACATTGATAAAAAAGATTATACTTTCTACTCAGCTAGACACAAATCATGGTCGAGAATTGACATGATTTGGATCTCCATGGAAATGATAAAAGACTTAATTGAGGCTGAAATTTTGATAAATACCTATGCGGACCATAACCCAGTTCAAATAGTAATGTATCCCAAGAGACAAAATAAGAGGTGGCGCATAAATTTAAATTTGTTAAGAGACAAGAAATTTATAACAGATACAAATACAGAAATAAAAGAATTTTTCAGAATTAATACCTCAAGAGATACAGCAATACATACCATATGGGACGCATTTAAAGCCTTTCTAAGGGGATGGTTCATAAATCAAGACGCATGGAGAAGGAAACAAAGAGGGGAAAAAATGAAGAAGATCGAGACAAAAATAAAACTGGAGGAGGATAACTTAAAAAACCTAACAGAAATAGAAAAAACTAGAACAAAATTGAAACTATTACAACACAAATTGAACCTCATACTATCTCAAGAAATAGCTAAAAAATTAGAATATACAAAGCAAAATTTCTTTGAAAATGCAAATAAACCGACAAGATGGCTAGCCTTCAAATTAAGAAAAGAAAGAGCGAAAAGAACTATCTTGGCCTTAATAGACGAGAAGAATGACTTGAAATATAGGACAGAAGATCTAAAAGACATAGTTACACGATTCTATACCAAACTATACCACCAAGAGAAACAGAACCAACAAGAGATAATAGATTTCCTTTCACAACATAATACAAAGAAATTCAATGAAGATCAGAGAAGAATCCTGAATGACGTACTGGCACCTTATGAAATAATAGAGGCAATTAAAAAACAAAAAATAAATAAAGCGGCCGGCCCGGATGGAATCCCGGTAGAAGTATACAAAAAGTTTGAGGAACACCTTCTTACACCATTTAAAGAAGTAATTTTTGGATGCGGAGAAAGCATTCGATAATGTTTCTTGGGACTTTCTAAAACTAAAACTGATGGCTTGGGAATGTGGGAAGGACTTTATAGTAAACAACATGCAAATATAGTGGTAAACTCGGAACTAACAAATAAAATAGAGATTCAAAAAGGCACTAGACAGGGTTGCCCACTGTCGCCGTTACTCTTCATATTTATATTAGAGTCCTTAAATGACAATATAAGACAAAATCAACTAATAAAAGGCTTGAAAATCAGAGATGAAGAATATAAGCTCCAAGCTTTTGCTGACGATCTAGTTTTCATTATAGAAAACCCGTCAACTACTGCTGCAAATCTGCTGAAGGAAATAGAAGCATACGGAGGGGTGGCAGGTCTTAAAATAAACTATAAAAAAACGAAAATGCTGACTAAAAATTGTCCACAAAAGGTGGAATTAGAATTACAAGAGCTGACGAAACTGCAAATAGTAAAAAAGGTGAAATATTTAGGTATTATGCTAACAAACAGAAACAGTATGTTGATAGAGAACAATTATATTAAATTAAGGGAGGAAGTTAAAAAGGATCTCGATAAATGGAAAGACTTACAGCTGTCCATGATGGGAAGAATTGCAACGATTAAGATGAATATCCTTCCCCGCTTCCTATTTTTGGCACAAAATATACCAGTATTAAAAGCGAAACAATATTTTTTAGACCTAGACAAAATAACAAGATCCTTTATCTGGCATCCTAAAAGAGCACGAATTAAACTAAAGATATTACAAGATAAAAAAGAGAGGGGTGGCACGGGCCTTCCAAATTGGCAACTGTACTTTCAAGCCGCAGCCAGGGTATGGGTCAAGGACTGGGTCCATTTGACCAACTGGAGAACACTCTATTTGGAAGGCCACGACCTATATATGGGGTGGCATGCGTACCTGTGGTACGGAAAAGATAAAATACACTCAAACTTTCACAACCATATTATTAGAGCGGCGCTAATTAAAATATGGGATGAAATGAAACATAGATATTACTCAAAGACCCCAAGATGGATCTCCCCCCTCGAAGCATTTATATATAACAAATTAATGACAAAGGAAAAGGCAATATCCTACGATGTCTTATTAGATGAAAACAATAAATTAAGACCTTTTGAAAGATTAGAGGGACAAAATATTTATCTAACATGGTGGGAAAAAGCACAATTGCAAGATAGATATAATAAAGATAAAACCAATGAATTTACAATCGGAAAAACGGATTTGGACAAGATATGGCTATCCTCCAACGACAAACTTATACAAAAACTTTATAACCTCCTCCTAGATGAATTTCAGCTAGACGAGAATATAAAAGAACCCATGATCCTTTGGATGAGAGATTTGGGAAAGACCATACAAATGGAGGAATGGGAAAAGGTTTGGAAATCTATGAAGCTAATGAGGGCGGTAGCATTTAAGGAAAATATATTTAAAATGTTCCATAGATGGTATTGGACGCCAGAAAAATTAGCAAAAGCATATAAAACAGCAAACAAAAATTGTTGGAGATGTAAAAATAATGTAGGAACTTTTATTCACATGTGGTGGAACTGTGAAAAAATATTTAACTTTTGGAAATGTGTAAAAAGTTTAATTAGTGAAATGCTGCACATAGATTTAAAGTTATGTCCGGAGACTTATTTGTTAAATGTAATCCCAAACGAACATAAAAAGGAAAATGTTTATGTATTAACATATATGCTCACAGCAGCTAGGATCTTGATTGCCAAGAACTGGAAACAAGAAAAGATTCCAAAAAGAAAGGAACTAATAGAGAAAATTATAGAGATAGCGGAAATGGACAAATTAACTGTAATTCTACAAAAGAAAGATGACATGGTGTTTAAAGAACGGTGGGCAGATTTTTACAAATGGTTAAAAGATAAGCCTTTGGAGTAGACTCGAGATGATATATGTAATACAAATGTAAAAGATGTATATCGTTTTATTTTGAACTAAAAAACTTAAATAAACTGTTAAAAAAAAAAAAAAAAAGGACATTCAGTTGTTGACGCGAATGGATGCAAAGGGAAAGTCCAAACCTGTTTGATGCATATAATAGGAACATGGAATGTGAGAAGTATGAATAAAGGTAAGCTTTAAATCATAGAATGAGAAATAGAACGTTTAAACATTGCAATCCTGGGAGTGAGTGAACTAAATTGAACTGGATTAGGCCATCTTCAATCAGTTAATTACAAAGTGTGTTACTTGGGGACCAACAAACACAAAAGAATGGACCTGCTATAATATTGAGGCAAGACGTAACACAGGCAGTCAGGGGCTATAATGCAAAGTCTGACTGAATAATATCAGTTATAACGGAAAGCCTGCCAATATAACCATCATTCAAGTTTATGCTCCAACTACATATGCTGATGAGGAAGAAACTGAAAGCTTGTCCAGGAAAAAAATTATCACACACCTAAACAAGATGTGCTAATAATCATAGGTGACTGGAACACAGAAGTAGGAAGTAGGTCAGGTGAAATCAGGGGTAAAATTTCCAAGGTAACTCAATATAGAGAACTCTGAGGTAAAATCAGTACATGAACAGACTTTAGTTCTTAAGTTTCAGGCTAATGAGAGTTTCTTAAGCTATTCAGAGTTAGTTAAAACCTTTATGCTGAGGCTTTTGTTCCAGTGTTTTCTGAACAGCACACTTTCTTTGAGTAGTCTTTGACTCTTTTGGTTTCCAGAAGGCTGGTACACTCTTTCCAGTACCCGAACCCCTTCCCTTGAAACACCGGTACTCGTCTTGAGTTTTTTAATTGACTCTTAAGGTCTCTAAAGACCGTTTCTAACCACACCAGACCAGTGATCTCTGCACTCTTCTGAGCTAACTCCCTGTTTGACTGGGTAGGGACACTCTCACTAGAAGATCTACCCCCTTTCTTTGGTCTGAATGGGAGTCTCCGTCTAACTACCCACTCGTCCTTGCCAGCTTTCCCCAGTTCTGTCTGTGTTAAACAGCTCTCAGTCAGGGCTGAATTCCAAATGAAATCTCCTCCTCAGCATTCAGCTCTAAAGTCTCTCTCTGCACAGCTGATGCTAACCAATCAGATCTCTTGGAACAGACTGTCACTCAAAGCTCTCTGGCTCTGTGAAGAATTAATCCTTCATAGACCTTTACCTGTTTGTACAGCGCTTCTAAGCTTTTAAAAAGTGCAGTCCATCACACATGTATGCTTCTGAAGAAGTGTGCATGCACACAAAAGCTTATAACAGAATTAAACTTTGTTGGTCTTAAAGGAGCCACTGGACTCAAACTTTGTTCTAATTTAAAAATTAGAGGTAGGAAAAGAGATTTTGAAACTCTTATGTGTGGTTGTGCAGAGAAAATGACCAGAGAAAAAGAGATGCCCCTGCCAGTGGCTGGGGAACCTGGCAACCCTAGACAAACAGCTTTTTCAGAGACAGAAAAGCCACAGTGTCCCTATAATCCCTCCATACTCTGAGTGAATCTGCATGTTCCTTTCAGTTGCTCTGTGAGTTCAAATGTTCTTCAGTATGCTCTCCTTTGCATCATTCCCCAAAGACTTAGTTTAGGCAGTGTAGTCACTAGGAACAATGGCCTCCACCCAGGAACTCCACCGATATGTAGTAAGAAACTGACGAACGTACTTTCTCTGATATATAATTACTCTCTGCAGTCAGGTTCTGCATAAAGATTTGAACATGTCTAATGTAATTCCAGTAAAGTCTGAAAGATGATCCTAGAAATCAGAGGCCCATGGATATTTATTAATGTCAGGCAAGTTACTGGTACTGGGAAAATACATACAATTAACATAAAGCCATATCACATTGTGGAGCTGCGGTGGCTCAAGTGGTTAAGACGCTAAACTGCAGGCTGTGGAAGGTCGGTAGTTCAGCAGTTCGAGACCCGGGTGCCGCATGACAGAGTGAGCTCCCGTCTCTAGTTCCAGCTCCTGCCAACCTAGCAGTTCGAAAGCAAGAAATTGCAAGTAGATAAATAAGTACCACTTCGGTGGGAAGGTAACAGCGTTCCGTGCACCTTGGTGTTTAGTCATGCCGGCCACATGACCATGGAAACATCTTCGGCTTTGAAACGGAAATGAGCACCGCAACCCTAGAGTCGGATTCGACTGGCTTTCGAGCAAGGGAACCTTTACCTTTACCTAGATCACATTGTGACGCTATTTCCAATCTGCTCTTTAAAAGTATTAAGCATATCATGTGATGAAATTAAACAAAATAGTTTGTGGTTTTGCAGATATTGGTGACACTTCATCATTCCAAAATAGTATGAAGATAATTACAAAAATATTTATAGTGAGATTTGTTTTCCAGGCAATTCAACACCAATCAATTTGCTGTTATGCTAAATGAGAACTGAGTCTTGTATGGGCATGCATACAGACACAGATATGCAACCCAATAACTTTAAGTATGTTTAGTGCTGACGAATTTGTAAAACAATTTTTCATACTTTAATAAGTTATCGACAGCTATTTATAGCAGTCCCAAGCATCAGTGTACTGATATGACCTATGTAACACAAGGATAGCTTCTCTTCTCTGAAAGATGTGCCCCACATTTGTGGATAGTGCCAGGGCCTTCTGGTAGATTTATTTTTTGCTCTCCAACATTTTGAAGTCTGTTAGCAGAACTCAAATGGTTCCACTTAAAGTCAGTATACATAGGACTACAGTTACCCCTGGTTGAATAAAGCCCTGGGTGAACTGCAAGTCTAATAAATCACAGGTATTAGAGTGAGCAAGGGTTGCCAGCTCTGGACTGGGAAATTCCTGGAGATTTGGGGGTGGAGCTTGGAAAGTGCGGGATTTGAGGAGGTTTGAGAAGGGGAGGGACTTCAGTGGGGTGTAAAGCCATAAGATCCACCCTCCAAAGCAGCCATTTTCTTCAGGGGAACCAACAACCACCCCTCTCCCTCCCTCCACTCTTGTGGGGGGGGCTTCCCCCACCAGCCACCTGGCCCAAGACAGATTGAAGCCCCCAGAAGCAGAGGAACCCCCGCCTGGACCTGGGGCTGGCAACCCTACCCCATTTGGAGGTTGGCAACCCTACAGTTAGCCTAGACTGTTCCAAAAACAGTTTTAAATTGTTTTCCCTTTACAGTATGCAGTTGTCATATCTTCCTATCAAGGAAGTGCACATGCGCTTTTGCTCAGTGTGTACAGCTATCTTACCTACAGGTTTAAGAGAATAGAGTTCATTTCCTGTGTCTATAACATTCTTGCCCTGAAGAAAATAATGGTTTTCTGGTTGTTAAAAGCTTTTGCATAAATTAGAAGGTACCAGAAGGAAAATAATTTAATTATTATTTTATACTAGTAGTGTATTTTTCTAAATGTACAGGTAACACCTATAAACCTGTGAGATAGCATTTTGTAGCATGGAGTATTTAAAAAAACACTAATTGTTTTAATAGTCATGGATTATTTCATGCTGTGCTTTTTTTTACAGTGGATTTTTTTTTAAATGAGGAATGTTCACATTCTGTCTGAAGACAGGTATCCTATTGTCTACTCAGAATGTTCTGAAAGTCTTGAAAGGTGAAAAAAGAAACATAATGCGTCATGTTTAAAACATGGCCCACAGAAGTCTTGGGGGGGTAGTAACCTAAAAGGCTTTAGAGATGTTATAAATATTTTATCAGTCCTAAGAGACAGAATTTAGAAAGAAAAGCTAGCAAGTAGTTTACAGACACTGAAATGGAATTAGGGTGATAACACTAGAGAGGTTTTTGCTGGAAAAAAATTGAGCACAATCTTATACATGTTCTTTGCTTTTTAATAATCTCTGAGATGTTATTGTCTTGGAAACCATTTTCTGTTGTTCAGATCAACTCGTGGAACACAAACAACTTGGGTTCTGCTTTGAGTTTGTTGACTCAAATTAGAGAGTGGTAAAGGGAGAATGCAGTTGGTGCACATTATGGCTACTATCATACTAGTAAGAATATAGTCAATACAGAAATTAGATTTGAAATGGATGATTATCCACAGAAAATGGGGAAAAGAAGCTATACATTTGTTGTTGTTGTTCAGTCGCACAGTCGAGTCCGACTCTTCGCAAAGTAAGATCACGCCAGGCCCTCCTGTCTTCCACCGTCCTCTGAAGTTTGCTCAATTTCATGTAAGTTGCATCTATGACACTGTCTAACCATCTCATCCTTTGCCGCCCCCGTCTTCTTTGACCTTCAATCTTTCCCAGCATCAGGGTCTTCTCCAGAGAGTGCTCTCTTCTCATTTGGTGGCCAAAGTATTTGAGCTTCAGTTTCATTATCTGGCCTTTCAGGGAACAGTCAGGGTTGATTTCTTTTAGGATTGACTGATTTGATCTTCTTGCAATCCAAAGGACTCTCAAGAGTCTTCTCTAGCACCATAGTTCAAAAGAATCTATTCTTTAGCACTCGGCCTTCCTTATAGTCCAACTTTCGCAGCCATACATGACTACTGGGAATACCATTGCTTTGACCATGCGGACTTTTGTTGGCAGGGTGATGTCTCTACTTTTTATCATGCTGTTTAGGTTCGCTATACATATGAACTATTATAAATTTAATACTCTTAAAGGAAAAGGGGCAGGTAATAACAAAAGCCACTGAAAGTACTTTGGTGGGTAGGCTCATCATTTTTCAAGAAAAGGTTAAACAGAAATCTTGGCTGAATGCTTTAGGTATAGAATATACTGGTAGAGAGCAAGAAACTGAACAATAATCCTTAGGGTTCCTTGAACTGTACTATTACTCTTTTCAAAGTGAAATTCAGCAAAAAATGATACAACAGTGTATGTTCTGTGCTGTATTTTATGCCAATTATATGATAAAATATGATGTCAGCACAAGCACAACAGAACAATAGCATTTACTGAAATAGGAGAAAAATAATCTTTGCTTGTAGTAAATTTTGCCTTGAGCAGTATTACAAAATGTCATAGGCCAAGGAACATTTCTTACGGCATTCATTGTCAAAAGAATGACCTCAACTGACTCTGTTTTAAAGGAGCTATTTGAGGAACACTTTTGTGTCAATGGGCTTTTCAGCTTTGAATACAGAGCCCTCAAAAAAGATCCTCAATGTGAGCCAGCAGTTGACCACTGCAGAACAATTCTGAATACTCCCAAATCAACAGCAGATTTTGCTACATAGGATGTACCTCAAGCCATCGTAAGATGCTGCCTACCAGAGAGCTGGGATATTCACAGATAATGTTAGCTGAAGTCCTCATTGTGTGTCTGCCTTGCATCTCATCATTCACCATATACTGTCCCCAAGATTGAAGATCCCCTTAAGGGACCAGGAAGAGAGCTCAGGGTGAAGATACGTTAGCTACACTGCCAGGTTGCTGATGGCTGCAGGAGGAGTTTGTACAAATGGTGTCCCACTTGAACCAGCCTTCCCCCATTAAAATGTCCAGCAAGCAGGCCAGGATAAGTGTTAAGCTATGGTCCATAATAAAGATAAATGCTAAAAATATGGACTGTGTTTGCAGCTTTGCAGACGTAATGTAGATGTATACCTCTGAGAGAGGCAACTAATGTGGAAATGGATCAGGTAATGTAAATGTGGACACTCTAAGTGCTACAGGACTCAAATTTAGGTCCAGGACACATGAAGGCAGAGGTTATCCTTCTAATGGATAGCACAGAGAAATGGCAGAGGTGATCTACTTGGATGGTTTTGGAATGGATCCTCTGGAACCCTTCTAGGTCCTCTGTAGCATCAGAAAATATTGCCAGCTTTTCTGAAACTCTTCGTGTAAAAGAACACAGCTCATTGCACATCTAAATTATGAAATATTCACTGTCTATCATCTAGGGACGACGGAAGAATATTGGCAGCACAACATACTTTGAGGGCTGGAATACAGAAATCACTCTTGGCAGAAAAGCGATGTCAGATTGAAGTATTGACTCAAAGGTCACTAGTTTATTTTGCAGTGTTGAACAAAAGATGTCTGAGAGCAGGTTGCCACTAACTTAAAAGATTTTCAAAGTAATTTTAAGGGAACCAGGGAGAACCTCTATGCAGTGAATGGGATCCAACCTGGAGGTTAAATTTTACAGCCCACTTAAAAAAACAAAACACATTTTGACTCTTTGGGAAGAGAGATGGAGTAGAGTGTGTTGTAGGTAGGGAATATATACCATTTCCTCTGATGCAGCAGTTTGAATTGCAGACCTTGCAGACAGATGATGGATATGTAACTAGGGATGGATCCTCCATGCTGTTATTTTGGAGGATGTTCCCCATTGCTTTAGGTGAGTAGGCTGTAGTGAATTATAAGATGGAGAAGGTGACCCTTTGACAGTTGTTGGAGTTGGGTTAATAAAGATGGTCTTGACCAATATGGAGCTATAAGAATGCAGGACACTTTGTATGGCCCAATAATTTTCTGCCATACAAAACAGAGGTGAAAACATATCCCCAATGAAAAAAGAAAGCATCTCCTTTGAGGTCCTTTCCAACACCTCCCCTACTGAAGTACTTGAAACATTTCTTCTTGTCACAAGTGAGCAATCAGTCAGTCTGTGATATTTGCTGAACAAAAAGTGGAGTGAGATAGAGAGAATGAAGAAGCCATTGACATGCCACTGTTCTTCCTCTACTGAATGTAACTCTCTTGAGGTTGTATATAGCTGGGAGGTGTATAGTTATGAATAGGATGTTGAAGTGAATGCACCAGTACCAAATGTCCAGGATGATGGTGTGTAGAGTCATAGATATTGAGTCCTCCTTTATTCAAACTTTTGTTGCCACATTATCTGTGATAATTTGACCACTGGTATCAAGTGGATCTCTGGAGAGGCAGCAGATGCATTTTCTAATCAAGGAAGTAAATAGAGTAGAGAAGTAATTTCCTACTGCAAGGAGTTCAAGGGAACTGATTTGTATGCTCGCTTCTGCAAGAGTCAATGAGCTGTTGGTCCACACAGGGGGCTCCCCAACCAATAAGGATGAATTTACAGTGACTAGTACCTGGAACTGTATGCCGGGCTACAGGGTGAAAAGTTGCAATCACCAGTGAAGAGACAGAAGACAGGATAATGTCAAAAACCCTGGTTAGATTGGCCTGCTGATTTCATTCTGGTTTGTTACTTCTATCTCATGAGGAAGGAGGATTCCTCCATGACAGTATGATGTTAAAG
The DNA here is from genome assembly GCF_001447785.1 of Gekko japonicus. Classification (NCBI taxonomy): domain Eukaryota; kingdom Metazoa; phylum Chordata; class Lepidosauria; order Squamata; family Gekkonidae; genus Gekko; species Gekko japonicus. Next base: position 1,563,166 of record NW_015160213.1, read on the forward strand.
GGGAGATCTTCATCAATGTACTTATGTTAGGCATGCCAATTTAAAGCTATAGAAGTGATCTCAGTGTTAGGAGCACAGTTGACCCAATTACTGCCAAGATGGTATTGATGTGAGTCGCCTTAATCTTGCCATGTACAGGAGGGCCCATCATAGCATCTAAATAGGTGATGTCTGTTAGAGTAACAATATCGGTCTCTCTCTAAGGTCATCTGACAGATAATATGGGAGCTGATCTTTTCACTGTTGAAGAGGTGAGGTGAATTCTACTTGAACTTTACTAAACCTTCACAAGGGATGAAGCAATGGTTTCTGGGAATAAAGCAACACAGAATACCGTGCTACCTTGAAAGGAGTTATTAGAAATGCTCCAGGGCCAATGCATCTTCTACCAGCAATATGTTCAATATTGGAATCAAAGTGGGCAGCAGTTTTATTACTGTGCTAGATGCTATAGTTGACATCAGAAGGGGCAGTACAGGAATCTCCAAGACTCTGGGTGATTTTGGTAAGCTTATTTCTGCTGTCCAGTTGAGCTCTTGCTGCTATTGAGTCACTTGGGTCCTTCAGCACAGTCAAGATGGAGCTTGTTTGTCAGCTGACTGTCCTTCGGTTCCAAGTGCCACAGCCTGAGTTGTAGGCAAATAAGCTGTTTGTAGTGTCCTGGCTCTGGGAACAAAGGACAATGGGGGCAGAGCTGGCTCAGCACAGGGCACCTGAGTCACTAGGTTCAGTTGAGGCTTTTATTTTTTTTGTGGTGATAAAAGATTGCTGCCAAAGCATGCCGTAAATCTGGAGATGCGGTTCCTCCGAGATTGCCTTGTGAATTTGGCACAATGACTTTCTCTCATACATAACAGGCACATATTGTGGGTGTCAAGGACAGGTAGCTTACTTGCACAACCACTGATAATTTAAAACTACTGCTTTTCTATAAGCCTACCAAGGGTAGAAAAGGGGTGAGGAGGGGATATTAACTACATAATTTTATGTTATGATAGGAAAAGGACTGATGGAAAGATATTTGTCCTTTCAAAATTAACACGGCTGTTTATTATCACAGATATTTTTGGTAAGCTCATTCAAGTATCTGTTTATTTATAAGCTGTCTTCTTCCAAATACAGGACCCACGGCCACAGAACCTAAACCTTTGAAGAAACACAAGAAATCAGAGACTCAGGAACAGCAGATGGAGGGGCGAGGAGAAGAGGGTCTCAATGAGATGTATGGGCTGCCAGGTGCAACTGGAAAACCTAATTTATGTTTAATATAAGTGATGCCGTGGAAGACCATGCAGCTGACACACCACAGTCCATTTCTTCCCTGGTCTCCCTCCACTTGCTAGAGTAAGTGGGACATTGTTCTATAATAGATGAGGGAGAGGAGGATGGACAGACTAGAGAAAGAATTAGCAGGAGCCACAACATCTGCAGAATATTCTCCTGAATTAATATTAAATATGTCAAGTTCTCTGGATTGCAAGCCTTGTGGGTGAACGGTTGCAGAAAGAGCATCAAAGGAAGATTTGCAACAACTGAGGCCAGAAATGGAAGAAACTATGGGTTAAAACTGTAAGTTCCAGTGTTTCCAGTCTTCATGTTCCTTTATCCATTGAACTTAGGCTCCGAACACACACAAATACTCACGGATGCCGGGCGGATTTAACAGGCGCAATCACACAAGCACATCTGGCAAGCGTCACACACCCGTTGGCAAGCCGTCGCATCCCACCAAAGATCCGGAGTTAAAAGCTACCGCAGAAACTCTACTATTTTACGCTTGCGACGGACCACAGACGGACGTCCTCCATCTGATCGCTCCAGCGCCGCATGTGCGCCGACAAACTGCTACCCCCGATTCCCTGCCATCGCATCTGATTGCGTTCGGCCGGGTCACAAGTGTGGTGCAGCGGAAAGCCACGCCTCCCCCCCACGTTCTCTGGCCAGTGTGAACGGGACCTCACATTGGGAAGACCAAGCCTTCATTAAAGTATGTCTTCCTTTTCTGTAACCCATCATCAGGTGGGATAACAGAATTACTTTAGAAAACACACAAATAAGAAAATGTGCCCTTATTATCAGGCAAGTACAAATGTGAAAATACTGCACTCTAAGTTCTCTGAAGTGAGGGTTGTTAGTCCCAATGTCACAGCGGTGGTTCCTTTGCTTTTGGGGTTTTTGATCCACCCCATCCCCAAACAGGGTTGTCATTGCATGACGCCCCCGATGTGATGTCACTCTGGGTTACGTCATTGTGCTGGGGAAGTTGCATGGCGACCCTCTGGTTTTTGGGCAAACTCTTCTATTGTTTTGAAGGTAAAACCCCCATAGAGGTTTGCCCAAAAATTAGAGTGTCATGTGCAATGTCGCTGACATGATGATGTCACTTCTGGGTGACATCATCGCATCAGGGATGTCACATGCAACATCCTGCCCACCCCCTGAATGCCCCCCAAATCCCCTGCTGCGATGGTGAGGGGACATGGCAATCCTATCTGAAACACAAGGGCAAACAAATCAGCTGTGCTTTTCTTACCTTCAATAACTCTCAATGCTTTTTTGCAGCTGGGCAGAGGCCAGTTTGCTAAACTTGATTCTTGAAAAATTTCCTTTAATTTCATATATTCCATAGGAAACCGAGCTTTTGTGGCATTGTTCAGTTCTGTGATGCAAGGGAAGAAAAAGATTGTAATTATTAAAGATATTCAGATTTCTTCAAACTCACAAAGACTTGAAGAGAAAGATTTCTTAGGAAACATGTTAGTACACGAAATTAAGATTGTGAATAAATTAATTGTACTTTGGAAGTTTGGTGTGACAGACGGGAGGCTGTCCTGCCACTGAAGGGGAAAAGAGCTACTTATCTGTTTCATCACTGAGCCTATGGGAGTGCTGCCCCAGCATCCAATCACCTTTCAGAAGGGGGATGGAATGTTGGAGGGAAGGACAGAGGCAGTTTAGTTCAGTTCTGCCTCAAGTAGAGTGCAAGTGATAGTCTAGGGTCTGATGGTTTGAAGGGTAGCTCTGACTGGTAATGTGGCAGAGTGGTTTAGCTCTAAGTCTGGTAGAGGATAGAATACCCAGTTGTTAGGCCTGTCTCTGGTAATGAGCTCATTCTGTTTATTCTGACTCTTGGGAAAGGGCAGGGTGGTATAGATGGAATGCTGTGAGTGTGAAAGGATCCAAACTAGTAGCTAGTCAGTTAAAGCCAGTTCATAACTTGAAAGCATTAAAGAGAATTAAAGCCACACTCTGAAGATATAACTATCTTAAATTTATGTCTTTCAGCCAGGTTTATTCTTTGCCTATCTGGAGACTTGCACTGCTTCTCTGTTCTGTAAACAAATCTTTGTTATTTACATACACCTCCTGCCACAGTGATCTCCCGTGTTCATCTTGCTCACCACAAAATTCACATCATGGCAGCAAACCCCAAGCCTTTACACTTGCTACCAAAAAATACCTTGTAGCTAAGGGTAAAGTTTACAGTTCTAGACAAACCTTAGTCACCAAAAATGTAATGGGCTGTATGGATACTTCTGGTTCCAAGATAGGGCCTGTCACATTTGGACTGTACAAAACCTTCACCTTTAGTTTTACAAAGTTTTAATCTCTTTTTAGCAGAGTACAGGCAGGAGAGGAAAGTCAAGCCTCACCCTGCCAGGATTTAGAGATGCTAATTGCTCCCTGGATGGAGACAATGAAATGGTCTGCTCATCCCTCCAGCTAGAAGATGACACCTAGTGGGAGGCAAAGATTTGGAGGACTGAAAATGTTAGAACATCCCTTCCTGGAGACTTCAGGAAAGTCTTCATTGACCCCCACAAGGGGTGGGCAGACAGAAATAACAAATCCCCTTGGCACACAGGGGGAGGTCTTTTTTGTTTATTCCATCTAGGCAAAAGGAGGTCTCATACCTGGGTGCCTGCTAGCAGCAGCTGCCATTGCCATGTGGGGGACTGCAAGCCTGAACAAAGACTCCAAGGTAATGGGAAAATTTTAAAACCACTGTAACATCTAAGTAACAGAGTCTGCCTTAGAATAAAATCAGCTGGGGCATGTACAGAGTAAGGGACAAAGGAATTGTGTATTTACACTTTTCTTTTGGATCCCTTGCTCAATCTGTTGTAAGCCTTTTCTTTTAAATACATGTTTTATAATTTTTAGTTGTTCTCTGTACCACACAGAGCTCCATCAACCAAATATGCTGTTTTAAATGGGAGGGGGGGGATCAATTGGCAAGCTGCTAATCTCCCAGGGGTGTGCAAGTGAAGTATGCTGTCCCTGTCATGACCAGATGCATGGTAGCAGGAGACACAAGAATGAGGTGAGGCCTTAAAATGGCACCACAGGGAAGGGAAGTTGGGAGACCTGGCCCCTATAAAGGCCAGGTGGAGACAGTGAATGAACTGAAAGAGGGAGAGAAAAGCCCCTTCAAGGGCTGGGTAAGCTGGGTGGTTGGCACATGGCTGGTGGATACATGGATGACCGCTGGTGTCCAAACACCTCAGAAGGCAAGACAGAGCAGGGACTGCAAATCAGTGGGGCTGGTCTGCCACAAATACCAATGACAAAGTATCCAGCCCATGTAATCATATAACTATGTTTTTTATTTGTGTTTTTTGAACACTTTTCTATGTTGCATGGGAACTCACACTTGAAATGTAAGAATCTCAAACTCATTTTGAGATACACAACTGAAGTCTACAATTTAAAGATTTCTGTTGCAATTCTGTGCAAGCTTGCCTGAGAGTAAGTCTCACGGAATTTACAGTAAGCATGCATAAGATGAACTACATAATACCCTTTGCTTGCATGCAACTCTTTGGCGATGCCTCAGATATCCATTTGCCCTGTTGCCCAAGATAGGAATTCAGTGCATTTTATTTATTTATGGCTTTATGTTAACTGGAGGTACAGAACAATGTTTTGACAGCAGTAGGACTTAAACAGTTGTATAATGGACTGAAACCCAGGAGAGAAAGCCTATGGAAAATTACAAATAAGCAGATATATCTCCATTATAGTCTGTGCAATTGAAGGTATGCAGTGAAGGAGCCCTCTCCACAAACATTATATGGTTGCACCCCATGGCTGTTTTCAGTTTATTACCTTCTGGAGTTTGCTGCTCTTCTACAGTCTTCAAATAGCTTACAATACATGGCCAAATCTTTTCTTTCTCTGTGAAAACAGGCTTTAGAGGTACTGGAAAGGCTAGGTTTTCTCCACAAACAATGGTGTGCTGATGTAGCTCCCCCAAAATATGTAGGCTGAGGTCCAGCAGGGCAGGTCACAGGCAAGGTTGCAGAGAGTAACCAAAGTCCAGTCCAAAAGTTCAGGGTTCCAGATAACAAGTATACCAAATTCCAGTCTAGGGTCAAAGAGTTCCAGACAGTGAATCCAGTCCAAGAGCAGGGATTCTAGAAAAGCCAGGTGTCAGGTCCCATAGCAGCAAAGTATACTTGTTGCATCCACAAACTGCTGCTTCTCCCAGCTGAATTTATAGTGAAGTCTTAGAGAGCTAAACTTCCAGCCAATTCCTTGGCAGTCATCCTGAAACTACTTACTCATCTCGTCAATTGACAGCTGACGATGGGCCATGGGTCTCATACCTCATCTTCTTTCTTGCAACTCTAAGCATCTCTGGCAGCATCAGCACTGCAAGGATGTGGGTGAGCTAGTTGGGCTGGGAGTGTCTGCTGAAGACTTGTTTACTGCTTCAGAGCTACAAGGTGTATACTGTGACTCCTGATCAGCTAGTAACCTGATCGCTTTTCTCCTTGGTCAGAGCCAGCTGCAGCCAGCTGTTCAATTATCAACTAAGGGCTAGCAGGTAGCTCTTCCTCTGAGAAATCTGAGCCAGCACAGACTGACTTATGACAGATGGACTCATTATGCTGTGGTTCTTGTAACAGGGCAACAATAAGTTAAGCTGTCTGTTAAGAGATCTACTACCTTTGTTTCTGACTCACTCCTGGTTTACTATTCACCAAATCTGGCTATGAAGAAGCTGCTGTGAAGTTTGTGTCCATATTTCTCTTCTGCATCATGTTCTTTCAGGTTGAAAGCGGGGGGTGGTAGACATGTGCAATTGCAAATTTTTAGCCTCTAATAAGAAAAACAGCTGCTTCCACTGGATGTCTTTGATGTTATACAACAGCATAATTAGGGGTATATATTTTATTAAAGTACTATTAAGAATCACCAAAGAAATAGCCTTTGCTGAGATTCTGATTGTCACTGGATTAAGAAAAATAAACTACCAGGAGAACTGAAATTCCTGAATTAAATTCCCAACTGCTACAATCCTGTGCACACTTGCCTGGCTGGGAGTAAGTCCCACTGAGAACAATGGAACTCATTTCTGAGTAAATATGCATAGGTTAACTGAAAGGGACAGACAAATAAGGAAGGGCGGAGGAGTTGCATTATATGTAAAGGATATTGAGCATGCAAGTCCAGTTGATAGTTTCTGGGTAAAAATAAAAGGAATATGAAATAATAGTGATATTATGGTGGGGTCTGCTATAGACCACCAAGTCAGGCAGAGGGTTTGGATGAGACACTCCTAGAAGAGATTACAAAGTTCTCAAAGAGATGGGACACAGTGGTCATAGAAGATTTCAATTACTCAGATATCTGTTGGAAGTCCAACTTTGCTAAAAATGAAAGGTCCAATAAATTCCTGACTTGCCTTGCTGACAGCTTCATTTTCCAGAAAGTGGAGAAGGAAACAAGGGTATCTGCTATCTTGGACTTGATTCTTACCAACAGGGAAGAGCTGGTTGACAAGGTGAAAGGTAGTGGGCACCCTGGGTAGTGACCATGTAATTTTGGAATTTACAGTCTTGGGGAAGGGAAAGGCTGTACATAGACATATAGGTTGGACTTCAGGAAAGCAAATTTTGACAAACTTAAAGTTATGCTTATGCTGGTTAAAATCCCATGGTCAGAAATAATTAAGGAGAAGGGAGTTCAAGAGGGATGGGAGTTTCTTAAAAGCAAAATACTGACGGCACAATCAGAAGCAATTCCTATGAGAAGGAAAAATCGGAGGAGCCTAAAGAGGCTAAGGTGGCTCTATAAACAGCTTTCTAAAGACTTGAGAAATAAAACAGACTCATTCAGAAAGTGGAAGGAGGGCCTTATAACCAAGGATGAATATAAACAAATAACCAGTGCTTGTAGAGAGTTAGGAAAGCTAAAGCTCAGTATGAGCTTAGGCTAGCAAGATGCTAAAAACAACAAAAAAGGTTTTTTAAAAAATGTTCAAAGCAAGAAAAAGAGCAAGGACATGGTAGACCCATTGCAGGGATAGGAAAGTGAAATTGTAACAGGTGATGAAGACAAGGCAGAACGGCTCAATTCCTACTTTTCCTCAGTCTTCTCTTGTGAGGGACATGGTGCTCAACATGGCAAAAACAGAACACATGATGAGGGAAGGGAGTTGCAACCTAGGAGCAGCATAGGGGTAATACATAAACACCTAGTTTCTTTAAATGAAATTAGGTCCTCGGGGCCAGATGAACTGCATCCAAGGGTTCTAAAAGAACTCAAAGATGTAATTTCTGAGCCTCTGTCCATTATTCTGGGGAATTCCTGGAGAACAAGTGAGATGCCAGAAGATTGGAGAAGGGCAAAAGTTGTCCCCATCTTCAAGAAGGGGAAAACGAAGGATCCGGGTAACTACCAACCCATCAGCTTAATGTTTATACTTGGGAAAGTTTTTTTTAAAATAATTAAACATACAGTCCTTGAGGTTTTAGAAAGGACGGCTGTGATTACTAAGAGCCAGCATGGGTTTCTCAAGAACAAATCATGTTAGACTAACCTTATCTCTTTTTTGAGAAAGTTACTACCTTGCTGGATCAGGGGAATGCTGTAGACATAGTTTATCTTGATTTCAGTAAGGCTTTTGATAAGGTTCTACATAATATTCTTGTTAACAAATTGGTAAAATGTGGTTTGGATCTTATGACCGTTAGGTAGATCTGTAATTGGTTGACAGATTGCACCCAAAGAGTGCTTGTGAATGATTCCTCATCCTCTTAGAGAGGTTTGACAAGTGGAGTGCCTCAAGGATCTATCCTGGGACCTGTTTTATTCAACATCTTTATCAATGATTTGGATGAAGGAATACAGGGAATGCTTATTAAATTTGCAGATGGTACTAAATTGGAAGGGTAGTCAGGATACAGGATGATCCTGACAGGCTGGAAAACTGGGCTAAAACAAATAAAATGAATGTCAATGAGGCTAAATGTAAAGTTCTGCATTTCGGTAGGAAATACCAAATGCATAATTATAGGATGGGGGAGACTTGTCATGGCAGTAGTATGTGCGAAAAGGATCTAGGGTTCTTAGTCGACCATACCCTGAACATGAGTCAGCAGCGTGATGTGGTAGCTAACAAGGCAAATGCAATTTTGGGCTGTATCAACAGAAGTATAGTGTCCAGATCACGCAAAGTGATGGTACCACTTTACTCTGCTCTGGTTAGACCTCACCTAAAGTATTGTGTTCAGTTTTGGGCACCACAATTTAAGAAAGATATAGACAAGCGGGAAAGTGTCCAGAGGAGGGCAACGAAGATGGTAAGGGATCTAGAGACCAAGTCCTATGAAGAAAGGCTGAAGGAGTTGGGTATGTTTAGACTGGAGAGGAGAGGACTGAGAGGTGATATTATAACCATCTTCAAGTACTTGAAGGGCTGTCATATAGAGGATGGTGCAGAGTTGTTTTCTGTTGCCTCAGGAGGTTGGACCAGAACCAACAGGTTGAAATTAAATCAGAAGAGTTTTTGGCTAAACATTAGGAAGAACTTCTTGACAGAGTGGTTCCTGAGTGGAACAGGCTTCCTTGGGAGGCTCTCCTTCTTTGGAGGTTTTCAAACAGAGGCTAGATGGCCATCTGACAGCAATGCTTACTCTCTGAACTTAGGCAGATCAGGAGACGAAGGGCAGGAAGGGTTGCATCTGTGTTTAGTTCTTGTGGCCCTTTCTTACATGCCCAGGGAAATGCTGATCGCCACTTGGGGTCAGGAAGCAATTTTTCTCCAGGCCAGTTTGGCTGGAGATCCTGGAGGTTTTTTGTCATCGTTGGGGCATGAAACAGTGGTCACTGGGGGTGTGGGGGAGGTATTTATGAATTTCCTGCATTGTGCAGGGGGTTGGACTAGATGACCCTGGAGATCCCTTCCAACTCTATGATTCTATGAAAAGTAGGGGAACTTACAGTACGATTCTATGCAGTTACTCCAGTTTAAGCCCATTAGTTTCAACTGAGTTAGACTGGAGTACCTCTGCATACAATGACACTGTAGATATCATTAGTATAGAAAGCTGTCAAACTGTGCTTGAACAGTCTCCACGTACAGATCAATCTTGGAAATAATTTTCTTAAAATCTTTCAAAGGACTGCAGAACTCTGCTAAGAGAAAGTAATTATGCATTTTTAGACTAACCCAATGCAATCCTTTTATCCCTAATTTATTAATTTTACAACCTATCACATTATAAATACTCTTCTTGGATGATTTGGCATGTGCTAAAATGTAACAGTGAGACAACCAGATAATTTCCTTTTTTGTATAATGCGTATAACAAGAGAGTCAGTTTCCAGAGGATGAATAAAATACATTTCCCTGTCTGCTTATAGGTAGGATACATTACACACACAATTATAGTTTAAAGCACTGTATTTACTTCTGGAAACAATCATTTATGTTCCCTGGAAATAAGAAAATACCAATTTCTTAATTTAAAAAAGAATTCATATATTAAATGTTGCCATTGGTAAATAAACAAATAAAAGATGGAGAATTTAGTCTGGACTTATTTGTACTACTACTTTAAACATAAATTAATGTCAAGTATAAACAGAGATACCTCATATCTGGATTAACTTTGAGGAAAGCATAATGTTGCAGAGTATGACTCTACCTTCTGGGGTTTTCTCCCCTCCTTGCTGCCACAAGGTTATTTTGTCAGCTGCCTTCTAATTAAGAACATGAGAACATAAGAAGAGCCCTGCTGGATCAGACAAGCGTTCCATCTAGTCCAGCATCATGTTTGACACAGTGGCCAACCGGTTAGATTGAAGGACCAACAGCAGGGCGTAGAGGCTGAGGCCTTCCCCTGATGTTGCTTCCTGGCACTTGTATTCAGAGGCTTACCGCTTCTGAATTTGGAGGTTCCCTTAGTCACCATGGCTAGTAGCCACTGATAGACCTATCCTCCATGAATCCGTCTAATCTCCTTTTAAAACTGTCCGCACTTACGGCCATCGCTGCATTCTCTGGCAGCAAATTTCACATTTTAACCACTCATTCAGTAAAGAAGTACTTCCTTTTATCCATCCCGAATCTATTGCCCATCAACTTCATTGGATGCCCCCAAGTTCTAGTATTTTGGGGGAAAAGTTTTCTCTACCCACTCTCCCTACTCTGTGCACAATGTTATAAATCTCTATCATGCTCACCCTTAGTCATCTCTTTTATAAACTGAAACGTACCTCTTGTTGCCTTCTTTAACTCATTTTTTGGTCTCCACTGCTTTCTCTCTCTCGGAATTTAAATATGCTGTGGTTTCTTTTCTAGATCTACACAGCATCCTATTTGTCTGCTTTCATTGTCTTCTACACCCTGGTTTATATCTGCAGCCTTTAATTTATTGCTGCTAATTTACTAATCCTTTTCGATGTGGCTTTTATCCTCATCACTCAACTGAAAATATCATCACTGTTTCTAATGGGCTTCTCTTAGCAGATACATCTAGAGCATTCCGCTATATTTGGTACTACCGATCTTTGTCTTCATTTTCTCTGTAATCTTAATTTTCAGCGATCTGTTCCTGATTGACAATGAGGTGAAAACTGAGCAATTCTTGTAGTGTTTCTGTTGTTGGATTGCTCTCTCTTCTTCTATCTGTGAGAGTTTTCCAGGGCTTTGTCCTTAACAGCTGCTGCTAAGTGGAATGCCAGAGATGACAAACCTGGGCTGCAGCAGCCACAGAGACTTGGGGCTGAGGCTCTGCTCACATCATGCTTTACACAAGAGAGCAGATCTTAGACCAGACAAAGAAGGGCCTATTCTCTGGGGATGCCACAGCTGTGGAGTTTTCCCTCCAGAGGGACCTGTCAGGCAACTACACTGTGGTTTTAAGAAAACTGTTTCCAAATCAAGAGTGTTTGATCAAGAGTTTTAAAATGCAGTTCTCTTGCAGCTGGTGAGTATTGTATAACTTTAAAATTTTTGTTGTTGTTTAGTTTTTTACTTACATGGTTGTTGTGGGCAAATGCGATTTAATAATTTAATGAATGTATTTCTGCTGTAAAGGGCATTAACACTTTCTGAAACCTGGAAAGAGAGGCTAGAAATTTTAAAAATGAATTGAGACTGGTCATGTAACTGGGCTGTGTCATATGTGTTACTAGAACTATCTGGGTGTATCTTTGCTATTATCAAGGTTTGCTTTTGGCCGGCTTTTCAGTTTGTTTCATCTGTTCTGCATTTAACATCATTTTTATGCTAATAAAATATTTTCTCCCCCCTCATTTTAATCCTGTAGTTCTGCACCAACTAAAGTTCAACCATTGTAAAAAAGAATAGTCTAAACACTTAAATGATTCTTTTCTTTTGCTGTTAATTTTTCTGGTCATGCTTCTGTATTACACTCCTCTGATTTTGCACGTAGCCTAGGTTTTATCTTTGACTCTTTCCCCCAGTGGATTGTTTCTGCCAATACATCTTCTCACCTTTCTTTTTCAATATAGCTGAACTTCAACTCAAATCCCAAAAATAATATACATATTGCATATTATCCTAAAAACTTAAAAAATAATCCTAAGCAGAAGTCAAAGCCCAGTTCAGATAACCCGCTCCCTGGGTTTCTTTCCAATGCATGGTGGGACAGTGAGAGGCTGCTTTCCCTTCTTGCCTACCACAAAGCCCCTGTCCGACCCCTGAGGCCACTGCACATTCATGTGTGGAGATAATGTTTGAACAGTCTGTGTGTAAAATCCAATGCAGATAAATGAATATCATACAGTCAATTCCCTAATTCTCTCTAAAGTTGTGCCTTATAGGCCTATGTATGTTGGATTTTAAGCATGCATGTTCTGTTCAAACGTTATGCCCATGTATGGATTCCAGCATGATCTCGTTCCCATCCCATGTGCGGAGGGAGAAAACTGGAGGACAGAATTGCATAAATCAGCCCCTAATATATAGAAAAGCTATCTCAAACCTGAAAGCAGACACACAACATCACTACTGAACCTGAAGAGAGAGAGAAAGCAATCCAAGACACAAAGATGGGAAAAGCTCCTGGACCAGACGGCTTTACTGCAAAATATTATAAGAAATTTAAAGAAGAGCTAATCCCAATTTTTGAGTTGTTGGTGAATGAAATAAGAGAAAAAAAGAAAATACCAGAGTCATGGAAAGAAGCAACAATTTCGCTTATCCCAAAAGAAGAGCAGGATTTAATGATTGTGAAAAACTGCAGGCCAATTTCGTTGTTAAATAATGATTATAAAATTTTTACAAGAATAATTTCAGAAAGAATTAAGCTGTACCTGCAGGAAATGACTGAAGAAGAGCAGGCCGGTTTTCTTCCTAACAAGCAAATAAGAGACAATATAAGAGTGGTAACGGACCTAATCGAATATTACGACAAACACCCAGAAAAAGAAGTAGGATTTTTCTTTGTAGATGCTGAAAAAGCTTTTGACAATTTAAATTGGGACTTCATGCTTAGTGTCATTGGGAGAACGGAAGTAGGAGACTTATTTAAGAATGTAATTGAAGCCTTATACTCTGAACAGAGAGCTACGTTAGTAGTGAACAACGAAGTAATGGAGTATTTTAAAGTGGAAAAGGGGACAAGGCAAGGATGTCCGCTGTCCCCGTCACTGTTTATATGGATTTTGGAAGTACTGTTATGACAAATAAGAGAAGACAAAGAATTAAAAGGTATGACAAATAAAGGATTTTCTTATAAATACAGAGCATTTGCAGATGATGTAATGTTTATGGTTGAAGAGCCGATAAAGAACCTACCAGTATTGATGGAAAGAATAAAAGAATTTGGAGATTTGGCGGGATTTTATCTTAACAAAAATAAATCTAAAATAATGTGTAAAAATATGAAGGAGAAGAAGGAAAAAGAACTACAGAAGATGACACAATGTGAAACAGTTAAAAAAATAAAATATCTGGGCATCGAGTTGACAATGAAAAATATTGACCTTTATAAAAATAACTATGAAAAATTATGGCCAAAAATACAAACAGATATTAAGAAATGGGACATGTTGAACTTATCGTTGCTTGGAAGAATATCAGTGGTCAAAATGAACATACTACCACGAATGATGTTTTTATTTCAGACAATACCT